>NW_004949271.1:70097-80173 GCF_000317375.1 Microtus ochrogaster | reverse complement strand
GATGTGTTTCAGTTAAGACATTAGTGAAAATAAAGATGTATTTTTCTATTCAAACCCATGAATTCTCTAAATTTTACCTGTGGCCCTTAGAGGCCAGTGATTGTGGAGCCCCAAAAGTGTGAGCCTATTTCCATGTTCACCAACTGACAGAAAGTTGGAAATTACCTCTATTCCTTCTTTGTCCCACCTAGATTTAGATCAGAGTTCTGTTCTCTCAAGGTTATTGTCAACAGGTGTGACTAATATCCAGACCTTGTACTTCAGGAATAGAGAAGTAGATATGCTTCTACCTCAAAAAAAAGGTCTTAGGATCCAACTATGGTTTCAGTTTCGTTAAGGAGATAACTTTGGATTCCACCCAGAGAATGGCTTGCATACAGCATCTTTTGGTCTAGGGTGTAAGTGTGAGTTGTTTTGTTGTAGTAACAAAATGTTTAACCATGGAAGTAGCCCTAGACCTTCAATTGGTCTGTTCCTTTCGTTATATCATCTTAATGCAGTTTTTTTGTTTTTTGTTTGCTTGTTTGTTTTCTTACTCCTACCTTCGGGGTTAGGAGTATTTTAAGCAATTGGAAATTAAACACAGGCAATTTCAGTATCCACTGGAACTCCCTTCCAATACTATTCTATTTTTTCTGTCTTATTATTTTCAAGTCTTTGTATTCTTTACTAATATTTTCAAACCCTCATGCCCCTCCCCTGGCGGTGGTATTTTTGTCGAGGCTGGTTCCTGATGTGCGATTATGGGTTAAACATTTCTACCTTAAGAAAAAGCATGCTTCACACTTAAATCCATGCATATGAAATATTGAGAAGCTTGAATATCCTCCAAATGCCCTGTGTAGATGTATAATTCTCAAGATTGTCCAAGGGTAACCAGAACTATTTCTTCGTACTGACTTTTAGATTTAAAATATAATAAGCATTTAACCAAACTTGTATCCTGATGTTGGGCACACGAATAAAATTTTGACAATCAGTCCTTCTACAAGGTATATTTGCTGACAGACACACTTTTTTTTAACCTGAGCCACCATCATCACCATCCTCTTCCTCACATGTATGTGATTCCCCAGGAGTAGGGTTGAACTGTCATAGGTTAGTGCATACCCTCAAAAATAAAGAATTAAAATGTCATCTTAAGAAATCCTATAATCAGCAAAAAATAACCCTAATCAGAATCAGAATCAGAGAAAGATATATATACTTCCTTGCAATTCTGGCATCAGGAGACAGAGGTAGAAGAGTCTCTATGTGTTCAAGGACAGCCTTGTCTACTTAGGGAGTTCTTAGCCAGCCAGGATTATACAGCAGAACACTGTATTTTAAAAATTCTTTGCCATAGCTACTAATTTCAACTCTGCCTTAGAACTTAGCAATATGGAAAAGTAATATGCACATTAGTCTTTTTGAGAGAAGTGTGTACAGTTCTACTGGATTAAACATCTTTTTTTTATTCATTGTAAACATCTTGTAGTTCAAAGATAACTCAAAGGAGTACATCATGAAGAAAGGTTTACTGTTATCTTTGCCCCATATGCTATCAGACTATGTACTTTGAGAAATATATTCAGAAAATTATTTTTGCAAAGAATTGACATCAGGTTTATTATCATTATTATTGTTGTTGTCTTTACACTTCTCAACTGATATCTTGCCACATCACTCCTTAGTGGTAATTATTCTTCTGAATTTTTACATATTATTAAATTAGTTAACTATTTTTAGACCATGTTAAGTTCACAGCAAAACAAGTGGGAAAGTGGAAGTTAGTGCTTTTGGAACCCATGGCCTAGCATCTTCTCTGAGATAGAAGACTTCAGGCACCGAGAATGATGCCCACAGTAATGCCAAATTCTTTGCACCACATCACATACTTCCCCACTTGAGCTCCCTTTATTCCTAACATGGAAGCTTGTTTTCATGAGAAAATATACTTCTTGGTGAGCACCTTGCATAAGTTTTACAAGTTTCCTGACAGGGTAGAAAGAACATTGTCTATATTAAACTAGAACGACAAAGGCTGGTTTCTGTAAAAGACAACTGATGTCACAGGCTCACACAGGTTTGCTTGAAGTCACAGCCATTGAAGAAGGCATTTAGTTCATGTGTATCCATATGTGATGTAATGGGTTTTATTTTGTTAGTACCATAAAAGCATTAAACATATTTTGATCATATTCACAACTCCATAACTTGGAGGATTTTATGTAGTGTGCTGAGGGGGAGATATCAGTAGAGAAGTATAAAGACTATACTGAATTAATCTGGTGTCAATTATTTGTAGAAATGATTTAATAAATAAGTTTCTGACGAATATTACAGAATAATTAATAAGCTTATTAAGATAAGTTTAGAAGCTGGGTGTGGTAACTGATGTTTGTAAACACAGAACTCAGGAAATTGAGAGAGGAAGATTGAGAATTCAAGTCAGAATAAGCTGAATAATGGGATTCTGCATCAATAAAATAAAACATATTCAGAAAAATTAATAAAATATGTTTGGATACCTACATGGTAAAATGGCATATCAAGACTGAGGGTTTATTATTAATATCATAGATCTCAACAAAGAAATGTTGGGGAAGTTCATGCAAATTGGAAATATTCTTCATCTCAATGCACAGTGGTTACTTGTATATAAAAAATTATCAAAATTTGTAGAACTGCATACTTCAAAGGGTGTGTTTTAGGATATATATTTATTTGTAGATAATGTTGTTTTTAAAAGTGTATGGTTTCAGTCCAGTGCTCCAATGTGTGTCTCTGTCTCCTGAGCCTGATGAAGGTTAATATTCAGGAGGATGCCTATATGTTTTTCTTTGGGTTCACCTTCTTATTTAGCTTCTCTAGGATCATGAATTATAGGCTCAATGTCCTTTATTTATGGCTAGAAACCAAATATGAGTGAGTACATCCCATGTTCCTCTTTTTGGGTTTGGCTTACCTCACTCAGGATAGTGTTTTCTATTTCCGTCCATTTGCATGCAAAGTTCAAGAATCAGGAGCAGAAGGAGAGAGAGCATGAGCAAGGAACTCAGGACCGTGAGGGGTGCACCCACACACTGAGATAATGGAAATGTTCTATCGGGAACTCAAGCTGGCCTGGGTATGAAAAAGCATAGGATAAAACCGGACTCACTGAACTTAGTGGACAATGAGGAATACTGAGAACTCAAGAACAATGGCAATGGGTTTTTGTTCCTACTGCACGTACTGGCTTTGTGGGAGCCTAGGCAGTTTGAATGCTCACCTTATTAGACCTGGATGGAGGTGGGTGGTCCTTGGACTTCCCACAGGGCAGGGAACCCTGATTGCTCTTTGGGCTGACAAGGGAGGGGGACTTGATTGGGGAGGGAAATGGGAGGCGGTGGCGGGGAGGAGGCAGAAATCTTTAATAAATAAATAAATAAATAAATAAATAAATAAATAAATAAATAAATAAATAAATAAATAAATAAATAAATAAATAAATAAATGGATATAAAAAAATAAAAGTGTGTGGTTTAAGATTGCAGAGGACAGGAGCTGCTGAAAGTCTCAGGCAAGTTTCTATGGGAAAGGAGTGGTTTTGAGAAGAAGTTGCATATCCCTGTGAGTCTGGACCAAATCACCAGGGTCCATGAAAAAGCCAAGCTGATGTGTATGTTTCTTACTCTGCAGCGTGCAGCCTTACCGGACGTATAATTATGTTTGACAGAAACTCATCAATCAGGGGTTGGGGAGAGGAAATAAAATCAATGAACCAAGGTTTAATCTTTCCTAAGATCCAGCCCACCGTGGAACTGGGCCTCTCTACCCTCGCCTTGCCCTTCCCTGTACTACTGTCCCATCACCTTTTTATTGTTTTGTCTGTTTATATGATTTTTTTAGTTCACCTAGATCCATTATCTACAGATTCTCCTCTGGCTCCTACTCTTTCACATTGTGTCTCTGTTAGCTCTCCACAAGCTCGTGTGGCACGTATTTCCTGATCAGGGTCCATAGTGAGTTTGTGTTCTAAGAAAAGCCAGCAGTCAGCACTGTGGATTGACTGCTGGCACAGAAGTACACAGCTGAGTCTGTGAGCTGGCTGGACTGGATCTCTATGGTACATGGTAAGTCAGTGGGGCATTTGGCTGAAATGTTTTTACCAATCGTATCTATTTTGTCTAAGATGTCGGCATTCTGAAAGTAAGCCAGAAACTTGAGTTCTTCTCCCAGCTTCTTGTAGTACCAATAAACATAACTATGCCCTTTTATGCGGGTGCAATCCATTTTGGCTTTCTGTTCTTTTCCTTTGACCAGATATCTGGGATTCTGGATGACCTCTGTGCCCATGGAGCCTGTGAAGAAAGGAAATAGAAACTTAAGATAAGTCCAGAACAAGTCTATTATCACAGATGTCAGAGAACCTGCTGAAACTGGAATACAACTCGCTCAAAACAGGGACTTACCTGTGGTCCAGAATAAAAGGGCCACACAGCAGAAAAGTCTGAAGTGCATGGTTGACTCATAGAGACTCTTGTTCAGCTGCCTTCTCTGAAGGCTTCCTCGTTGCCTTAGGCTATCTTCTCATGACATAATCTCTCCCTGTGGACTACACAACTGTTAGATCTATGAGGCAGAAACGTTGTACAGGATGTGGGAGGGGAGGCTGAAGCCGTCTTAGATGAGATGAGTTTCAGTCTGCTTTTGTTTTTCTTCTCCTGTGCCTTACTGTTTTGCTTATTTTCAATAAAATTGTTCATATGCTGTTCATTTATGTGATTACTTTAAACTTAGTTGCTTTCTCCATTTTAGTGTGGGACGTGAACTTGGGTATTTCCTGATGAGCTCCACAGCTTTTACCACAGCCACAACACCACAGAGCAGCTCCTTTAGAGATTCAAATACTGAAATTTACAAGACTATTTAGACAAATGCGCAATGCAGTTAGAGAACTAAAATAACAAACAGCCTTGCCTTAACCAGAGCTGAAGAGCTAGAAGGCGGCTGAGAAGGTTTCATCTGTACTGTTCTTAGATTTCACCACACTCCATTAATGTCCAGAGAGCTGAGCCGCTGATGTTTACACTTGCCATAGTCTGATAGCATATGGGGCAAAGATAACAGCTTACATTTCATTACTATATACATATGCGTATACATATATAGAGAATGATGTCATGCAATCTTGTATGTCATTTAAATGTATCTAAGAGAAGTTATCCTGTTTATGTTTTCTAGTATGCTATTTTCCATTTGTATTCATTTTACTATGAACAACTGTAGACAGCTCATTCCCACTCATGCTGAGCACTCCATTCTGCTCGCTCTCTGGTACTTTTGCCTCAGCAGGTTTCGTACAGATACAAACCATACTCTAAATGTCTTGTACACATGTTTGATTTATACATATAGATTTTCTCTGACCTTGTGCAAATCCAAACTTCTACATCAACTTTACATGATATGGCAAAATCCTTTCTGAAATGAAAAAGCCAAATAATTCTGATAATAGTTTATAAGTATTTTCAATAAACCACATTCAGGGCTTTAACTAATGTTCAGTAGTTCTCTGATTTTGTTAATTAAGCTATAATCGTACTTCATGGTAAAATATAATTTTGATTTAAATTCACATGTGATAAGGAGACCGAATACGTTTTACATTCACAAATGACCTGTATGTCCCGGACATGGTATGTTGCCCACATTAGTTTTTAGCTGATTAGTTATTATTTACCCATGAGTTGCTTGTATCTCCAGGATACTAATCCTTTCTTGGCTGTCTGTCTTGCTTATCTTCCTTTTTATGATTTATATATACACCTTCTTTGCAAAGATTTTTGTTACATTTCTAAATGTAGTAGAATTGCTATTCTTTGGAGTATATGCATGCTTGTATTATTTATAAGAAATTCTCCAAAATCAACCTCACGAATATCTACTAGATTATCTACCAAGGCACTTAGCATTTTGAG
The DNA here is from genome assembly GCF_000317375.1 of Microtus ochrogaster. Classification (NCBI taxonomy): domain Eukaryota; kingdom Metazoa; phylum Chordata; class Mammalia; order Rodentia; family Cricetidae; genus Microtus; species Microtus ochrogaster. The sequence goes on along the minus strand of NW_004949271.1, from coordinate 74,228 downwards.
TTTACATTTAAGCACTTAATTAATTTGTAATTTATTTTGTTTTATGCCCATGAAGAGGGTTTAAATGCATCATTCTTTATCGGGCAAGCCACTTATTCTAGAATAATTCATATATGCTTCACCGCCCACTTCTAGATCTGCAGGGGCATTTCTCTCGTATATTAAGTTCATCTATGAATGCCTATTTGTTATTGCACTATTATTTCCATTCATCATATATGGTTTTTTTTACTGTCAATTGTGGTAAAATAATTTGATAGCCATAAGGCAAACTACTTTGCTTCTAGTTATCCAATATTATTTCACCTTCCTATACATTTCCCTTTTCTACTTAAATTTGAGACTTTTCCAAATTTACAGAAAAGTTCCACTAATTTTGAAATTAGTGTTGTTCTGGATACTTAAATAATAATGTGAGGACTGGGTAGTCTCACTATTGGGCTTATTTATTCCTGACCACAGTGTAAATTTTTACTTATTTCAGACTTCTGAAATGTATTCCTCTGTAATCTAAATAATTGCTTGTATTAAAATCTTGCTTATCTTTTAATGTATTTGTTTCTGACTATTTAAATTTCATGTTTTGCTACTATTTTAAATATGTCTTTTATTTTCTATATTACAATATAGTTATAATTATTTCCTCACACTTTTTTCTCCCTCCAAATTTTGCTATTTACCCCTCCCTGCCTCTTTTTCTGATTAATTATTGTATATCTCCAAGGTGCCTCTATTTGTAAATGTTTTAGAAATTTTCTTCCTTTAAATTTTTTGTTATTGTGTGATAAGACTTCTGTATGTATAATGAAAACTGACCTTTTATGTCTGCACTATACCCAACAAACCTGCTGGATTTAGCTGATAGCCGTGTGATGCAACTATGGTTTTTCTCCGTCTCTCTAAACTTCATCTCCCAGTGGTTACTTTTCTCATCCCTGTTTCTCATAGCCACATTTCTTCTTGTTCCACTAACTGCAAAATCAGTGCAATGTTTAATCAAAGAGATGAGTGGTGTTGATCACTTATTTATCTGTCATGTATAACTAGAACAATTGATTTCAGGTTCCACATCCAGGGTAGATATTCTGGGGATGGAAAGATTTAATATTAAACCTCGATAATTTTTTGATAGCTTCTCAGATATCGCAAGTCAGTCTTTTAATCCCTCTCATCGCGAGCATTTTAGTCATGTAAAAGTCTTTGAAAATCCCACATCGCCCCCTAGTGTTCAAATGGGCAAATTCATCTACATCTGTTCATTTTATTGACCCCGTGTGACGAGACAGAAAGCATATTAAGGTTCGTTTATTGTTACTCATACCTAAGCAATTGCCAAGTTTTATTGCTTCATTGTTCCCCTTTCTCAATACATTAATTATGACTTTTCTTTCCTGAACAAAGCATTTTCATTGGCTCTTCCATCTTTCTTAAATGATCGTTTAACTTTCATTATCCCCACTTCCACTTACTATACATGATTCATCTTATTACAAAACATTCAATAACAGTATTTGCAGTTTTCCTCATATTTTTTCTTAAAAGGAAAATAAGACATAAGTATAATATCAGGTAATTCACATTCTGCAGGGGGTTGGGTCAAGGTTTACCTGCAATAAGTTAATCATATCAATTTTTGTTTTAAAAACATCTTAACTGAATTTTAAAATTGACCCAGAGAGTATATTACTGATAAAAAAGACATTAAATATTCATGGATATTTGGAATTTATATTTGTCTATAAAAACCTCTTTCCATATTCCAGTGAGGGGGAAGCTGGCATCTACAGTTAGAAGTTGAGAAAGAGCTATCAAATGATGACATTCAGACACCTGAAGTCTGAGACCTGTAGGACCGGGTGAAAACTCCATAACCTACTGCCAGGGAATGTTATTCTTGTGTAGTAGTGAACTGCAGTGCCACTTAACTTCGTTTGCAACAGCTAGGCAATTGTGTAAGAAAACAGAGTAAGGGTGTGTTCTTCCTGTCCAAGGGAATTGTGTTTAATTTTTATGAGCTCAACATAAATAAGTTACCTGAGAAGAAGAAACATCACTGAGGAATTCTTCCATAACATTAGCCTGTGAATGTGGACATTTATATAGGATGTTTTGAAACCGATTTTGGAGGGTGCAATTCATGGGCAGGTGGTCCTGGATTGTTTAAGAAAATAAACTGGGAGAACTATTAAACAGTGCCCCTCCATGGTCTCTGTTTATGTTTCTGCCTTCAGGTCCCTTCATGACCTCCTGTCCTGACTTCCTGCAAGTCAAAGATAGACTCTCTCTCTGTAAGTGTAGCCAAGTAAACTCTAGCCCACAACCTCGGTTGATTTTGGTTAGTACTTTATCACAGCGACAGAAAATAAGTTGGGCAGAAACAAAGACCTTAAATGGCATAGCATCTCTTAAAATCCCCCTATGGCACCTCCTTTCATAGCACAGTCCAGTGTTTCAGTGTGTGTGTGTGTGTGTGTGTGTGTGTGTGTGTGTGTGTGTGTGTACATGTATAGATGTGTATACATATCTCTATGTTTGTGTTTTCTAGAGGGTAGTTAAGAGTATATCTCAAAGGTGAACTTTGTTTTAATGAAATATAACCCAAAACGTGGAACAAAAGTATGGAAAGTACTCACTTAAAAAAGAGTCTCTTTGTTTATACCATCAGATGTTTAGGGAGCATGTTATTAAGACTTTATTTCCATGACCCTCCTTTAGAAAAGACGTGAGCACTGTGTTGTGTTCAATGCTATTGTCATACTCCCTAAAAGCAGCACACATGAGGAGCTAACTGTGTCCCTGAGGCAGCTGGGGTCGGGTCTGAACACAGAAACTGTCTGTGAAGACGGCCTTAGATATCCTTCAGCTCATTGTGTGGAGGGGAATAAATGACTCCAGGCAATAGCCGTGTTACCAGGTTCTCACATAGATCAGACTTAAATTTTCTTACCATCCATGTCATTGGTGATGTCTGTATTGATGATATTGGAGTATTGAGAAGTATTTCACTAGTTCTCTTCTCTAGGCTGAAGCCATTGGTATAGTGGAAGGCTGTGTAGGGTTAAGCCAGCCCCTTTAGGGCGGGTTTGCCTGGGGCGGTTGTTGACTTATAAATTGAGTGCTGAGGAGGCTGCGCTCTCTCGTTTTCTTTCCTACCTCCTGTGCTGCGCGGGAACTTCGGTTCTGTAAGTTTTATTTAATCATTAAAATTGTATATATTCTTAATATTTGCCTGCATTTATTCACGCCGATACAAGGCTGCAGCTCTGAGTTTTTTGTTCCAGCATTAACAGGCACATTCTGAAATGACTGCATCCCAGTGGGTCATCTGAGCAGCAGCAGCAGCAGCAGTGGCAAAACAGAGCCAGTGTGTGAACATAAGTGACACCATACTTGTTTCAGAATTGGTCTGTTCACAATGATGACTTTGAGAAAACATTAAACATTGGTGACTTGAACAACTCTAATTTCTTAGGGAAATGAATCCACACTTGAACCAGCATGAAGTATGATTAATATGAAGTATGATTAATAAAAACTCAGAGATAGAAGTTGGGGTTCAACCTAAAGAGCAGAAAAACAAAGCAGTCAGCCACCTGCTCTCACCTCGACCTCAGTCCAAAAATGGTGATCTTGCAACATAGGTGAGAAGTTACATACAGGATCAGAAATGACTCAGAGATAGCTGCATCACCAAATCCTACCCCAGTATGGATGACAACTCACAGAGCTGAGAAACCTGGAGCACCCTGCACAGTCTGCAGGCAGCTCAACAGAATAGAGAGTGTCCTATACAAATGACTGGTCTAAACCTCTTCCTGCCTCCACAAATATCAGAATGAGCCTGAGCCTGAGAGCTGTCTCCTGCCGTTTCATAATTCTCTCTAGTTCTGGGATTAAAGGTGTGCACCACTACCACCTGGTTTCTATAGTAGCAATGAAAATAATTTAGTGGTTGGGGGTCACTGCAACATGAGGGACTCTATTAAAACGTCAAAGCATTAGGAAGGTTGAGAAAACCACTGCTTTTGAGGACTGTATAGATCAGGTTGACCTGCTGGCATGCCTGTAGTTTTTCCTTACTGAGGTGAGAATCCACACCCTGAATATAGAGGGCATCATTTCAAAGGTTCT
>NW_004949271.1:39647-69947 GCF_000317375.1 Microtus ochrogaster | reverse complement strand
AGCGATATCTCAACCAGATGAGCTGTGGTTTTTACTCTCTAACACCTCATGCAGTTTCTGAGTACTGGGGAAGGAAGGCTGCTGCAAAGGTTCTTGCTGTGGTGTCATGTTCCTGCCCAGCACTGTGTCCCTAGCACCACAGATGTAGAGGCCCCCATCTTCAGGATATGCATTTGAAACAGTCAGAGATGAAAAGGTTAAGTTCGGATGACTGATGGGAAACTTGTCCTCGGGAAAATTTTGTTCATACTTGACTGTAGAGCTCACAGTAGAAATTGCCATCAGTTCAAAGGCCCTTTGAGGGAACTGGCGATACCAAGCCACACTAGTCGCCTGAACACCCACAGAGTGACACTCAATCTTCATGGAAGTTCCACTCCTACAGATGCTCCTTCTGGGATATTGATAGACAAGAGCACCAAGTCCACAGCCTGCCAAAACAGAGGTCAAGGTGATGAAAGACATCAGAAGCCCCAGAATCTGATAGAACCTGAGTCAGATATACCCCAGAAAACTCTGGCTCATTCCATCATCTTTCTTTAAGCTCCCAGAAAGTCTTCCTTTGGACTTAGACAAGCGTCTTCTGAGATAACTGAGACACAATCCCCCACTTTCCTTGGATGGTGACGCATATACTTTAGGTACCCTAGATGTATTTCCTTATGTGATCAGCACAAACAATTCATAAAAACTTTTCAGTAGTTTACTCAGGTTAATACATACACATGCACACATGCATGATTACACACACACACACACACACACACACACACATACACACACACATACACACACACGTGCACACGCACAAGCTCCAAGGTACAACAAAGCTCATACCAGGCCCCAGGAGTAACATAAGCAGCAGCATCTTCAGTGTTACCCTCACACACCTTCTCGGAAGAGAGGTCTGGCCAAGCTCTAGGATGATGGATGCTTGATCACTTAATTCTGGGAACACTAGAGTCTGCCCCCTGGTGGTAGTCCTAGTCAGTGATACAGACTATCTCAATCTGATGATCAAACATATATGCCTAAAGAAGCTTCAGAAACATCCTGATTTACTTCTAAACACAGAAGACACACTGGTATCTATAACAGTGAAATGATTCAGTGTGTTTCTTAAATGGAAATAGATGTGTATTTGGTTGATAAACAGCATTAGAATCCAACCTTTCCTTCCATGGCATAACCTCAAAGTTCTCACCTCACACCAAGACTTTTGGATTGTTGCTAACCACTAGAACTGCAGGTTGGAACTGTCCTATGTATCCACAAGGGCCAGGCAGAGCCTAGGCTACAAGTTCAGTGTTTCTTCACAATGGTACTGAAGACTTCCTATCTTCTAAACATAACATGATTATAACATGAAGACATAACATAATGTTCTCTTAATATCAGTAGACTTAATTGTAACGATACTTATTTGTGATCTATGTCTTTACATTAGCATGATATTTATAATTATTTATAGTAATTTAACTGCAGTGACAGTCATACTAGCTACTGACCAATCACCAGTTTACGGTGATTAGGAAACTGTTTTGCGCATGCTGGGTTCATCTTTTTAATGGATAAGTATTGAAAATGCACAGGAATTACCATGAGCTGCATGGTTTCCTGTTTTGTTGTTTTTCCTAAAGCACTCTGCTTTCACTTCCACCCTTCTCACTATGCTTTCGTTCAATTTGTACATTTGGGTTTCTGTGGCTGAGTCATTAGAAAGGTGAAGTAGAAATGGACCCATAGATGTTGTTTGTGTGGACTGAAACAGCTCTTATTAGAAATATCGTTAGAGACACGTTTACATTAATGCAGCTGCTGAAGGGCAGTTGTCTGATCCTGGGCTACACTTCTGTTCCTGGCTGATTTGGGTCTGATTAGTATGGGGCTACCTCTGGGAAACTGGTCTTTTTCTGCAATGAACAAGGACATCTTAGTGAAGATACATCTGGAATCATAACAAACCCTTCCTCCTTTTTTGGAATGACACTTGCCATCAGTGTGTTCCTACCATGAAGTTCTATTTTGATATAATTCTGGACTGGAGCTGTTCACAGAGTGGAAAGAGCAAGGGAAAATGGCTGTCATCATTTTACTAAATGTCACAATTGGTCTGAACCATTGCAAACAAGATTCAAAGTGCTAGGCTGTGTTTACAACTCAGTTGTAGGACATTGGTCAACTTCACTGTCCAACATTGAAGGAGAGAAGAGTTAGCCATGAGGTACTAACTACTCAGGTTTCCCCCTATTTGATATCCAGTTTTCCATGCCAACAGTCTTGCATGCTGATCCACAGGCACCTGCACCCACCTCACTGACCCATAGGAATTTGAAGCCCACTTCACTGATCAACAGGGACCTGTAACCACCTTGGTCATCCATAGTTAACTGCAGGCCACCTCCAGATGCATGCCTAAGAACATAAAGGACAATCAGGACTCAGAGTAAGCAACCTTACATATCCCTTCACCTCCCCATAAGTAGGTAGAAGAATTTTCAACTCATTTTTTAAAATCTGACTTCTTCTCTACTTGTATGAGGCCTGATTTCAATAAAAAAAAAACTATTTGTTCCTGAGTTCCTTGCTCATGCTCCCCCTCCTTCTGCTCCTGATTTGGACCTTGAGATTTCTGTCCGGTGCTCCAATGTGGGTCTCTGTCTCTGTCTCCTTTCATCACCTGATGAAGGTTAATATTCAGGAGGATGCCTATATGTTTGTCTTTGGATTCACCTTCTAATTTAGCTTCTCTAGGATCGCGAATTATAAGCTCACTGTCCTTTATTTATGGCTAGAAACCAAATATGAGTGAGTACATCCCATGTTCCTCTTTTTGGGTCTGGCTTACCTCACTCAGGATAGTGTTTTCTATTTCCATCCATTTGTACACAAACTTCAAGAATTCCTTGTTTTTTACTGCTGAGTAATACTCTAATATGTATATATTCCATACTTTCTTCATCCATTCTTCCATTGAAGGGCATCTAGGTTGTTTCCAGGTTCTGGCTATTACAAACAATGCTGCTATGAACATAGGACCACGAGGGGTACACCCACACACTGAGACAATGGGGATGATCTTTCGGGAATTCACCAAGACCAGCTAGCCTGGGTCTGAAAAAGCATGGGATAAAACCGGACTTACATAGCGGACAATGAGGACTACTGAGAACTCAAGAACAATGGCAATGGGTTTTTGATCCTACTGCACATACTGGCTTTGGGGGAGCCTAGGCAGTGTGGATGCTCAACTTACTAAACCTGGATGGAGGTGGGCGGTCCTTGGGCTTCCCACAGGTCAGGGAACCCTGATTGCTCTTCAAGCTGATAAGGGAGAGGGACTTGATCAGGGGAGGGGGAGGGAAATGGGAGGCGGTGACGGGGAGGAGGCAGAAATCTTTAATAAATAAATAAATTTAAAGAAAGAAAAAAAAAAAAAAAAAAAAAATTAAAAAAAAAAAAACGATTTGTTCCTGAGTAGTGGCAGTGTTTCTCCTCCAGTTGTATGTTAGTTAACACTAATATAATATTTGTGTCATCATTGATGCTGTCTTACAGTTATGGATTAACCATGGCCTAGTCGTGTGTTTTGTCAATAGTCAACACATGCTGCATTTCCTTATTTCTTCTAGAATATCTCAGTGTCATTTTCTTTATCAATTAGTATCTTAATATCTGTGAGAATCGCTGATAAAGAAGCCAGAGTCAAAGTCCAGAGGTCACTGGACTGTAGAACAAACAACAGCAAACCCTTGGTACTGGGGCCTGAGAGCTGAATGGGGCTCTACAGCTTTACTGTAGGATATGTATGCCATCGGTAATTAAAGGCAAGTAACAAAGCACTATGTTGAAAGAGGAAAAGTTAGAACATGGTGAACTCTCTACTCTGACTTAGTTTATACAGAAAAATCTGTAAAACAAAAATACTAACTATAGTGATTAAAACATCACAAATACATGCATGTGTTGATACACCATGTAGAACCCCATCAAGATGTATAACTTTGCATTTACACATATATTAAAACAAATTTCACTTAACAATTGCAAGACAATAAAGCTAAATGTAGTAAATACATACTAAATAAATGCTGTATTTAAAGAAAAAAGTATTAATAGAAACTCACAAAGTAATTACAAAAGGTTCAGGTAGCTGTGACATGTAGCCTTTAAGGGTGCCTTGTCAAGTGACCAATGTCACCTTCCAGCACTCACATTCATGTCAAGAGCTCTCCCTTTTTGAAGTCACAGTTTTATTAATTCTTTGAGAATGACCATTCATACATTCATACAGTGTATTTTGATCATAGCCACTCCTTATTGTTTTCCCTAGTTCCTCTAGGTCTACCTCAGATCTACCTTCCATTCTTCACCACTCCCAATTTTATGGCCTCTTTTTAAATTGCATTCCTTTTTTTTAAATAACACAGTGAATTTAATTTGCACTAAACACTTATGTATGGTACGAAGTCATTGACTGTAGCATGATAAAGCCATGAGGAAGCTCACAAATCCCTCCCTACTCCAAGATGGAATGTTGATTGATTTGCTCTTGTAAAACTCTTGCCTAGGCAGCCATGGCTGCTGTGAATTCATGAGAGCCGCGGTTCAGTCATGCCCAGAAGACAATACATCTCTTTGGTCCTCCACAACCTCTGCTCTCACAAGCTTTCTGCCCCATTTTTTTAAGATTTCCACATGAGGCAAAGAATATATATCATCAACCATAGAGTTCTTAAGTGATAAACCAAACTCATGCAAATCAATGAACTCATGTAGCCATACCTATACCAAGGTATAACACATGTTTAGAGTTCCAAAACTTCTTATCTGCTCTAAAACAAACAAATGTTATAGCCAGGGTTCTGACCTCCACTGAAGCATTTGTCTGTCTGTATACTTTCCTTCAGCATCATCCATCTTGTTTCAAGCCATATCCAATCTTTTAAAAAAATGAATTTTATCATGTCACCAAGTATAACTCTTTTGACTGACTAATTCCATTGTTGATGGCCACAGGGCTATTTTCCAAGTTTGAGGTCATTATGAAGAAAAAGGTACTACTTCATCATGGTAGACTACCAAATTCCATTGTATTGCAGGTTCCTGCTCTGGTCTGGCCTTTACTTACTTTTTTCCATTAGTCTTTTGTGAGTGGGAGTATTTATTCTGTGCCATTGCAAAGTAGATGTGTGTAACCTGGTTTGTTTTGGCTTGAGAAAGTGGTCACAGGTAAGCCAAAGCCTTGGATTTCAGAGGAAGACTACACAGATTGCTGAAGGTGCATCTAATAGATTTTGCATTATAAGAAAAGCAGCTAAATGAGGTCAAGAGTGGCATTTTAAAGTTTAAATGTGAAATTACCCTACAGTAGGCTCATGTGCTTAAACCCTTGGTTGTCTGGTGGTAGTTCTATTTGCAGAGATTGTGGAATCTTGGGGAGTGTGGCCTAGCTAGTAGAAGTCAAGTTGCTGGGGCAAGCATCAGTGTTTCTAGTTCTTGCCTCAGCTCTCTGCTTTCTGTTTGGGGCCATAAAAAAAAAAGCTGATATATGTAGAGCTCAATAAAAATCAATAAAAAAGAAAAACAAACTAACAAACAAAAAAGCTGATGTATTACCTCCCGCCCCCGTTATAGACCAACATTCTTCATCTGTCTGGCCTTCTCCACCTTAACAGAAACATTTGAAACACTAAGCTGTAAATACTTCTCTTCCTTCAATTGCTCCTGCTGGCATGCTATTGGAGCAACAAGAAAAACAACATACCAGATCTTTGGGAGTTTTGGTCTTTGTGTGACTGTCTGAGTTAAAATTCCACAATTGTGAGGAAAACTCAAAGCTAAACCCAGTATCGAAGTAGAAATTCAAAGATAATGTTTAGAGCAAAGGCTGTGTACTCTGCAAAGGTACTCCAGGAACCCCAGGTTAATTCAGTTAACCCATAAATTTAAACACACACACACACACACACACACACACACACACACACACACACACACCAGAAAAACTAGAGTTCTTTGACATTTCTACTTTTTAAACCCATTTCAATAAGTGATCCCAGTTTTATGCTGTGGAGACTTACATATTTTGAGGAAGAGAGCTATGTGATCATATAAGTATTTATAAACAAACATAGTCTTAAGAATTAACACTACGTTTCTTATTCAATCGAAGACGATAGCATATAGAGAAGATCACTTACAGACGCCATCAAGGTCATTTGCATAGTTTTATCTACCACCTGTCTGCTCAGCAGTGACTCAGAAACTCCTCTCCAGTCCCAATCTCTTTTATAACCACCAGACATAGATTTACATATTCCTCCTACACAGAAACTCAATAAAGGCCACTTATATGTTTTTCAATAGCTTTATTATTCCGAGTCCTCCTTCTTATCACATCTAGAGTAGGAAGGACCTGCCGGCCGGCTCTGCCAATCTCTTCTCATCTCTCTTCCTTCACAGGTCCTTATGACGGTTTCACTCTTGTCCCATTTGTTCCTCAGTTTTGCTGTTGTTTTTGTTGTTTGTTGTGATGGTTGTCGTGTGTGTGTGTGTGTGTGTGTGTGTGTGTGTGTGTGTGTGTGTGTTTTAATCACAGAAGTTACTCCTTCTGAAAGCCCTTCTCGATGTTACCAGGCTAAACTGGCTGCAGCAGCCCCTGCAGTCTAACACCTTTGACTGAAGCACACACATAACACTATCACTGTAAGGTTTATTTCCACATCTTTCCCTCTTCCACCGCACTTTTAATGTTTTTCAAGGGAAGGAACAATTTTCTCTTTCTAATGCTCAGTAAAATTATCTTAAAGCTCTATGCGATAAAAATCAACCTCTCTTCTCCTGTCTCCATGTCTTTCTGACTCCTTCTCTCATGTATATGTAACAGATGCATATTTATGTATTATGAATATGTGTGCAATTTTAGAAGCCAATTTAATGAATGGGTCGGATTTTACACCATTCCACATTAAGTACAGAAGGCAGGAGGTAACTACTTTGTTTCAATTGTCTAGCTAAACTGAAAGGGCAGGGGCTGGGGGAGGACCAGAGAGCCACCTGGTAGGGGGAGCAGGAGTTGGGCACATTTATGCATAGAGAGGAGGTGGCTGTGTTCTACTGTGTAATGCTGCTAGCACAGAGGTAGACAGCCATCTGGTTCTTCTGGGCAGATGTCACAGTAAGAGGGAAAAATGGCTTTTTCTCACGAGAGACGCTATAGCCTTCAGATAGTTCCCCTTTCTGGATATCTGTTTCCGTTAATGAATAGTAGATCAGTCTCAACCCTTTCCCTGGATCCTGCCTGTACCAGTACATGGTATCATGATTAAAATCCTGTTGGCATTCCACCGTCAGTCTCTGCCCTTGCACTCCGATCAGAAATTTGGGTGTCTGAGTGATGGCACCGTGTGTGCTTCCTGGGGGAAGTAAAAGAGTGAGTCAGGAAATAGGCATGGAGGGACTTGTGCTGCTGTCCAGAGCAGGGGCTTTAAGATGTGCAGCTGGGGATGGGAACTTACCGCAGAGCCCAGGACTCACCTGCTGCAAGGAGACAAAGAGCTACCCAGCAGAGCGCCTGCTTGCTCATAGTGGGGAAGGAGTTTTCTTTGACTCTGAGCATTAGTTGGAAGAGAAACAAGTAAATCTCCTTGGCTAGTGGATCCACCTGGGTAAATACAGAGACTAGAGTGGAAGGAAGAGTCTTAAAATGTTCAAAGTGGGCTAGAAGGGGAGCGAGAATAGAGAGCAAGGTACTGGTTCCAGGCGTCTGCACCAGTTCTGGGAGGAGGGGTTGTTCTTACTCAGACCAGCCCTCTGGTTTTTATCTTTGGGGTTATGTTGTTTTGACTACCTTTGGAGAATTATAGACCTTTGCTTATCATGGCTGTAGGGTTTGTTTTCAGTGCCTTCAGTTTCCTCTGAGCCTGTGCAGTGTCTGTGGTGGAAGTTGGGGGTAGACACATCCAACACCAGTAATGTTCTGAACCCATTTCATCTCCATGCTCCCTTTTGGCATTTCCTCACCCTCGTCCTCTGGTTGTTTCTACCTCTTTAAGACCTTATCATCCCCACATGTGTTTTGCTGCCTTTTTAAAATGCTCCTTAATAAATTTTCATTTGCAATAGTTCTTTTCTTCCACATGATTTTTAAAAGTCTATTTTGATGTTTTTTCTTGAGTTCAGTCAATTTCTTCTTTTGTTTCTTTTGGTTTTTCTGCTTTTCTTTTTACATTTATTGATAGACCTCTTTTTCTGCCTATTTGTGTTTTGGGGACACTCTTTAAAAATGTTCTTTGTGGTTGCACCTGATTTCCTTGGTTGGAGTTTTCCTTCTAGTATTTTGTGTAGTGCTGGATTTGTGGCTAAGTATTGTTTAAATCTGGTTCTCTCATGGAATATATTGTTTTGTCCATCTATGTGTAATTGAAAGTTTTCTTAGGTATAGTAGTCTGGGCTGGCATCTGTGGTCTCTTAATGCTTACATAAGGCTTGACCAGGTCCTTCTGGCTTTCATTGTTTCCATTGAGAAGTTAGGTGTAAATCTAATAGGTGTGCCTTTAAATGTTACTTGGCCTTTTACCTTTGTAGCTCTTAATATTCTTTGTTAATTCTGTATGTTCAGTGTTTTAATTATTATGTGGCAAGGGAACATTTTTTGGTGCAGTCTAATTGGTGCCCCACAAGCTTCTTGTACCTTCATAGGCATATCCTTCATTGGGTTGGAAAAGTTTTATTCTATTCTACAGAATGGAAAAAGTTCTTCACCAACCCCACATCAGACCGAGGTTTGATCTCCAAAATATACAAAGAATTCAAGAAAATTGACATAAAAAATAATCCAATAAAAAAATGGGGTATAGACCTAAACAGAGAACTCTCAACAGATGAATCTCAAATGATTGAAAGACACTTAAGGAATGCTCAACATCACTAGGCATCAGAGAAAGGCAAGTCAAAAAGTCTGAGATTGAACAACCTACTGCAGGTACTGGCTTTGTGGGAGCCTAGGCAGTTTGGATGATCACCTTACTAGACCTGGATGGACTTGGGTGGTCCTTGGACTTCCCACAGGGCAGGGAACCCTGACTGCTCTTTGGGCTCACGAGGGAGGGGGACTTGATTGGGGGAGGGGGAGGGAAATGGGGCGTGGTGGCGGGGAGGAGGCAGAATCTATAATAAATAAATTAATTAATAAAAAAAGTCTGATATTCCAAGATCAAAAACACTGATGACAGCTTATGCTGGAGAAGATGTGAAGTAAGGGGACCACTCTTCCATTGCCGGTGTGAGTACAAAACAGGAACAGCTGCTTTGGATATCAGCATCCGGCAATACCACTCTTGGGCATATACCCAAAATATGCTCAATCATACTACAAGACATTTGTTCTAATGTGTTCATAGCAGCATAATTGGTAATAGCCAGAACCTGGAAACAACACAGATGCCCTTCAACTGAAGAATGTATACATTTATATAATGGATCCCTACACAGCAGTAAAAAAAAAAAATGGCATCTTGAAATTTGCAGCCAAATAAATGAATCTAAAAAAAAATATTGAGTGAGGTAACCCATACCCAGAAGACAAATATAGTATGTAGTCACTCATAAGTGGTTTTTAGACATAAAGCAAAAAAAAAACCCAACCTATAATCCACAACCTTAGAAAACCTAGACAACAAAAAGGACCCTAAGAGCAACATACATAGATATTCATAGGAAGATGAAAAAGAAAAAATCTCCTGAGTAAATTGGGGATGTGGGGGTCACGGGAGAGGGTAGAAGGAAAAGGAGATGAAGGGAGGGGAGTGGAGAAAATGTATAGCTCAATAAAAACAATAAAAAAGAGAAGAAAGTGTTCTTTACTATCATCCTAGCTAAATCTTCCTAAGTTTTGTGTATGGAATCTTTTGTTTGTTGGTTATGAGTCCCCTTTATGTTTCTCTTCCATTTTGTAGAGTTCTGATTTTTCCCCATTTTCCTCTTCTCTTCCTTAAATGTTGTCTTAGAACTCTCCACCTTCCTTAGGTCATTTGTTATTATTGTTATTAATATTTATTATTGTTATAACCAACAGCACCATAATTTCTTTGGTCTCCTTAGAAGTAATACTTTTAGAAAACTCCCCTTATAAGTCACAAGCCATGGGTGGGCAAAATGACTCAACTGGTTAAAGTGTTATCTGTATAAATCTGACTCCCTGGTTTCAATCCCCAGATCATAGGAATGAACTCCCACAAGTATCTTTTGACCCATATGTAAAAACATTCATACACATACATCAATCATGCAACTACACAATAGTAATAATAAATAAAATAAAAATGTAGGATAAATAAAACGTGTGCCTTGTTCTGTGAATAGATGGACTTTTACTTTCTCTTTCACTGCATCTATTCTTCTTGGGTAATCAAGGGTATCTTTTCTCTCTAGAACTGTCTCCTGCCAGCGGGGAATTTTTCTGTTTTGTTATTTGCTTTCTTTATTTCTTTCTGATGTAGGTGAGACAAAACAGAACCACCTAAAATAATTTGAGGAAATCAAGACGTATAAAACATGCAGAGCAGTGCCATGGTTTATTTCCCCACCTGGTGATGCTGGACTTGTCACATGTTTGGTCTTCTCCAATGAACATGCACTTGTCTGCCTTTTGAGATTCAAAAATTATTTTATACAAGTATATAGAAATAACATCCCAGTGCCCAATACTGGTCAAATCAAGAGACTAAACAAACACACATTCATTGAGGTAGCAAACAGTGTAGGTGACACAGTTCAATAAGCAAGATCTGTGGGCTAGAGCATTCTCTTGTGTTCCAGTATTTATCCAGTTCCATGTCTAACATCTGCCAAATACTTTACTTTTGTGATTTGTTTTATTTTTGAAACAGGGTCTCATGTAGCCCAGGTTGGTATTAAATTAATTATGCGACTAAGTATTATGATACTTAGTAACTTCTGATACTCCTGTTTCTACCTCTCAAGTGTTGAGAACATAGGACGTGATTACTGGCATCAGAAACCTTACCAGGTTTACAGAACTGGGAATGTAATCCAGGACTCCATCTATGCTAACTAATCCCTGTTCCCACTGAACTACATATCCAGCCCATCTCGTAAACATTTTTATCTTGTAGCAGAAGTTATGTATCCTGGCATCTAGTCAAGCCTGTACAGGAACTCTTAAAGAACAAAGCAAGGATTATGCAATAAATACCAGACAGTATTGTGTGATATAAAAGCCAACAGCTTTTATTCAAGGCATGCTTGTATTTGAATCCTGTCCTAGTTGCTTATTAATCTTTGCTTTTCTTCCTTTCATTCATTTTTTTCATTTATAGAATTAATAACTAACTGGTAGAAGCAAATTTCCTTGTGATAAAATTAATAAAAGGCTTTCCTTTCCTAACTCTCCTATGGATCACATAAAATTATGCATGAAACAAGATGTGACTTCATATGCAGTGTGGAGAAAGAGGAGAACTGTGTTGATCAATACATGCTTAACTTAACAATTATGATCATTTTAATCCTTAATGCTTTTTAAGTGAAATTTTACTCCCTGGGCATAGCTGGATGAGATGTTCCATGTCCTGTAATATTCCCCTACCTTCATCAACAACCTGCAAAGTGTGTTGTAGTCGGTATGATCATAACCCAGATGTGTCTCCCTCATCCATGCTGCTTCCAGATGGAGTCAGGTAGATATTTCTGCCCTGCAAACACTTGAGTTTGTGTTGATGTGGGTAATGAGGTGGCCAGAATTGCAGCACCGGATCTTCCAGCTCTGTTGGCTCCATATTTATGATACTGGAATTCTCTTTGGGAAATTTATCAGAGAACCATTTCTCCAGCATTACTAAACTGCCTATGACACTTTCTGGACATAAGTCACATGATATCTCCTCCAGGAACTGTAGACACCTCATAAAATGACTATGTCCTTTCATTGGTGTGCACCAAAGGGTTGCATACTGTCTTCTCTTCCTCACCATGTACCTGGGTTCAGGGTGACATCAACATTCATGAGACATTGGAAAAGAAGAGAGTTCATGAGACAGAGCTGTACTATGTGTCTCAATGGAGTAGACCACTGTGGTGTTAAGTGACTTTGCAGTCCCTTATAGTCCCATGAAAATTCACATGAACTTATTTTCATAGGTGTTGGTATCTTCCAGAAAATCTGTGGGAGGCATATAGGTCCAGGATACACTTTTGAGACAGAGAGAGACAGAGCCACAGACCCAGTGGTGCCGGTTTATTGGCTCAGCTTTCACCTATTCCAAGGAGTCAAATAGGCAACACAGGAGAGAAGTTAAGTGGCCACTGTAGACACAGGCATGAAGTGAACTGTAAACGGACCAAGGGTGGGTTTTTTTCAGCCTCAGGTCAGGAAGCTAGAACTCACAGCTACTTCTTCTAAGGTAGATATCCTGTGAGGTCTCCATTACCCAGTGGATAGTGTTCTAGAACTAATCCTGTATTTCAGTTGAAATGGTGAATACTTTAGTCTTAACTATACATAATATGGTTCAGAATGTTTTTGGAGTAGAGAGAGTTGAGGACAAAGAGTTTCATTTCTACTTCGTTATTATTAGCCTTTGAAATTCTCAAGCACGCTTTTTATTCCATTATCTTTGTTTCACCGCCTCTAAGCATATTTCCATTTTTTTTTTCTGGCTGCAGCTAGATAGAGGTATTTCCCAAAGGTCATCTAGATACACACGTTAAGAGATAGAGAAGTGAAAATGAACATCATCGGGGGTGAAAAAGGTTCCACCTTTCTCCTTTTTCACTTTCCTTCCCTGCACTCATCTCGGCTCAGCAAGGCTTCAATAATATTGGAATAAATTTATTTTACAGTTTGTTATACATATGTCTCTTCCTATGTCATTCCATTTTAATTTTATGTAAATAACTTAAACACAAACATTTAATAAATATGAATTCTTCCAATGACCCATGTCCCCTGAATCTATACATCTACTTTTGATTATTCTCTGTAACTATGGATACATTCCTAGGTTTAGGAGATCTTTCTTTCTTTTATTTTTGTCTCCTTTATTAAAATTTATGTCAATATTTATTCTCTTTTCCAACTAGTAAAAAGGGGGATTTTTTTTAAAAAAAAGTTACTCTCACATCCAGCTAGACTCTCTTGGCTTTAAAGGTACTAATATAATGAACATTGCTATCTTTGCTCTTGGAATTTGCCTGGTCCAATCTTCAAACTCAGATCCTCCAGCTCTGATGGAAAGCAAAGTCCCCCTCTCTATCCTGATATTCCACCAGGAATGAGATTTTTTTCTTCTGGTGGCAAAATTCTCAATGAAGATAGATAACCCTTGCCAATGGGTAGCTAAGGTACTTCAGATGACTCACCATCAGAGTCAAACCTGTTATGAGAGATTATTTCATACCCATCAGGAAAGCTATTGTCAAAAGGCAAGATATGACAAGTGTCTTACTGAAGTGCAAGCAAGGAGCACCTCCTCTTCTGTCTGTGGAATATAGATTAATGTAGTCAATACCAGAAACATTATGAATGTTCCCAAAGAAATTAAACATAGGACTACCAGAAGACCCAACAGATACTCAACTGGATAAGTGCATGAAGAAAATAAGCTGAACATCTCATAAAATGCTTGAGCTCTCCAGCTCATGAGAGAATTCATCATAAAAGACAGGAGAGTAAATAACTCAGTATCTATGGATGTGCAAATAGACGAGGAACTACGGAACTGCGGTAATGAAATACAACACAAAGTTATTTAACCTTAAAAAGACATCTTGAAATTTTCCACAGAATAATTTAATATAAATGATGTTATACCAAGGGAAATTAGCCAGACAAATGAAAGAATAGTGCATGATCTTACGTATATTTGGAAAGATAAAGTCAGTGCTATTGAGCAGTGGGGAAATGTACTTCAAAGCATATAAATGACAGGCTTCTAGGATGCATGAGCCTAGAGTCTGTAGCGCTGTAGTTAATATCACATCACATTGAAGATTCTTATTTAACCATTTTCTCACTGCCATGGTCACAAAAATAAAGTAGTTATGTAAGATGACAGGTAAATGTTTGTGCCTAATCAACCATTTCCCTACCTAAATGCATCCTCTTATTAAGTATATGGAATAAAATTTATTTAAATGTTAAAATAGATGACTTTGTGAGTCTAATACTGCCATCTGCTGGAAGAGATGGGAGTGAGGGCGGAAAGAAGGCTAGGGTGAGTCTTTATATTGATGTGTGTGTATAAATGTACACATCTGTATACATGTGGATGCATGTGTGCACATGTCCTGGCATGCGATGCAGCAATTGGTGAAGACCCGGTCTTCATGAAAAGGGAAAACTGGTTTTCCTTTCATCTTTAGTATAGATATGCCTTAGATATAGCTGAGTTTGAATACATAGCTCTCATTTCTTAAATATTCTTGTTTGCAGACTGTAGTTTGTTGGTTGTACTGCTATTCTTGGAATCTTAGGACCATTTCAATTTTTCTAACCTTTGCTACTTCCAACATTAAATAAGTATTAAAAGTCTGTCATTCTATACCTGCAAAACAAAACAAAAACATTTCTCTCTTTCAAATTTTCTTCAAAAACTCTTAGAGATTTCCCTGAGTTGAGATGAATTTACCAGATGAGATCAGATGCGTTCAGTGTGGATGTGACAGCTCTGAGCTTGGTTTCTCATGGGACTCCTAACTTCAGGAGCAGGGGCTGTTTCTGACTCTTTTATTGGCTCTTGCAATCATATTCCTCAAACTTGTCTGCCTTGTCTGGCCTTAATACAAAGGGAGGTTGCTTAGCCTTATTGTAACATGATATTCCATGTCTCATCAGTGTACATGGGAAGACTTTCATTTTCTAAATAGAAACAGAGGAGGAGTGGATGGGGCAGAGGGAGAGGGCAGAGTGAGGAGGGGGAGGGACTGGGAAGGTAGGCGTGAGAGGAAACTACAAGCCAGGTTGTAAAATAAAGAAGTAAATAAAGAAATAAAGTCAATTCATAAAACCATTCAAATGAAGGATGATAATAGTCAATGAAATGAAATAGCAATATGATAAAGCAAAATTCGTTTTCAAAAAACCTGAATTTGTCTTCATTGATAAACCTGAACAATTTACACTGAGGAAGTCTAAATCATTAATTTTTCTTTTGGCCTTGTCATTCTCCTTCACTGGGAATCACTGGTTTGCTTATAATATCAAGAGTTACTGAGTTTTGTTAGGTCTGGGCTCACTGATCTTCTCTAAGATTCAGAGACCGACATCTACTTGTTCAGCTGTGTAACTGGATGCTAAGACAGTCTCCCACTCAAGCAGCGTTTATCTCCCTCTGCTTCCTGGTGGTGGGTGCAACATGACCAGACGCTTCAAATTCCTGTCACCGGTATTTCCCAACCATGAAGATCTTGGATTGTGAGACAAACAAACCCTTTGTTTCTTAAGCTGCTTTTCTCGGTTTTTCTTTCTTTTTCTTTTCTGTGTTTTTTTTTTCTTTCTACTTTTTTTTCTCACAGCAGTGGGAAAAGATAAGGGAGGATAGATTTATAGTGAGAAAGATTGAATACAAATCCTTGGGGGTGACTGCTGCAAGAACAAACAAGCAAGCTATTCCTCCATCCCCTCAACACGGAAGTGCGTGCTAGACTACAAGATAGCCCGCAGCCTCTTCCCTGGCCTGTCCAAATGTGTGCATCTCACCGGATATAATCACCTCTGATGGCTAAAGGGCAAAGAGGCAGAACCTGGAAAATGAGCAGGAGAGCTTACTAATGAAACTGCCAGGGCAGCTCTTAGAGCCAGGGACCTGGAGAGAAACATGTCAATCAGTCTACGGCCTGGACAATGGAAATGGAGCAACGAGAGTCTCGTTCTCTCTGGGTATCTCAGAACTACGATGCTGGGCATGAGCGGGCACATTTATCCCTCTGCCGCTCCCCTGCTCAAACTCCTCTGGTCTGCTCTGGGGCACCTAGGAATTTGCTGACTCAGCTCTTAGGTCAATAGATTCTATACCTTTCACAGAAGCTGAGGCAGAGGCTGGAATAATCATCGCAGTGGCCTGTGAACTCGAGCACTGCCCATCTCATATCTACCATGGAAATTCAGCACTGGAATTTGCTGTTATCTCCATGTATTTAAAACAAAACGTTATTTGGTGATTTCATTTAGATCGCCTTCATATATGTGCATATTAGAGGAAGCTATATTAGTTTCCATATGACACCTCAAATAGCCCTTAGTTTTTAGCTGTCTCTCACTCCCCTCTATCTGCCTCCATGTTTGACCCTTCTACTTAAGTTGGCTAACCCCCTTCCAGCCACAACTATCTATTCTATTTCTCCTTTCTAGAAAATTCCAGTCCCCACCCTTGGTTTCTTACTCTCTACCTAACCTAGCCTGCTTATCAATGACTTAGCAGCTAACATCCACATTTAAGCTAATACATGCCGTGTTTATCTTTCAATGGAGAGGAACAAAGACACACAGCCAGGAAACTGGTAGAGAGTGGAACAGCCAGCCTTAAAAGGGATATCTTTATGAAATGCCTCCTCTCAGAGCTCAGGGAACTCTGAAAAAGAGGAAGCTGAAAGAGGAAAGAGTGTAAAAGCCTGGGAGGATGAAAGGTACCAGGAAAAGGAGGTCTTCTACACAAAACAGGGCTGGCGGTTAAGAACAGTTAAGAACTCAGAGAACGTGGCAGCATATACAGGGCCTGACCTGTCTGTACCAGACAGGGCCCTAGAACTGAAAAAGGAAGTGAATATACACCCCCTTCCTTACCATAGGAGCTATCTCCAATTGATAACAGCTTGCAAAAGAAAAATTAGTTTCCTCTAAGGGAGTCTCACTGGGGAAATCACTCTTAAGGGCGGGCCCTGCACACGTTAGTAGACGGCTAACATAAAACTAATTCAGTGGCATCTTTGGAGGTTCTCATCAAATAACAAATAACAGTAAGCCCAGCTTTGCTGATGGGTTCTTGGTTTATTTTTTCTCCTTTTTCTTTTCTTTTATTTTCTTTCTGTTCTTGTTTTCAACCTTGCAAGTTCTTTGCATAAATATTATATCTTCCAGTTTGGGATTTTATGATATTCTGGTATGCAAATTCTGGGTCTCTGCATCTATATGTATTATGAACTTTTTGTGCTTTTTCTGGATTGGTTGCTTTGTCACATTCTGATTTGTTTGTTTTATATATGTATTTTATTTTATTATTATTTTAATGCCTTTTCTTCTGATTCGTTTGTTTTTTATATATATATTTTATTTTGTTATTATTTTTCAATGCCTGTTTCTTTTCTAAAGAGAGACAGAAAGAGTATGGCTCCAGGTGGGAGGAGAAGTAGGGAGAAACTGAGAGGCATAGGGAAATGGGAAGCTGTGATCAGAATATATTATATGAAAAAAATCCATTTTCAATGAAAAGATTTTTTAAAGCCCAATAAAAAATAAAACAAAAAAGAAAAGAAAAACTGTAGCCAAAATGTATTGACAGCCAATCAATGGTCAAAATTCCTACTTTTCTCAAGCAATGTGCATTAGTTGCTTCTGCTAACTGTGACCAACTTATCTGTCATAAACAGTGTATTTATTTAGCTCACAGTTAGAAAAGAACCAGCCCAGGAAAAGTGCAGCTTAAATCTCAACATCCAAGAAACAGACAGAGGGGGTATTCCATCCTGATGGACAGGAATCAGATGGGAGTCAGTCATATGAGAGAGGCCACAGTCAGACACACCTTCTTTAACCCAGTTCCTCCCACCAGACCTGTCACTCATAGCTCATCACTACACACATTCGGTTCAGGATTTGAATCCATCCCTGGCTTAACCCAGTCACTGACTGAGTCAGAGCCAGTATAGCCACACCACAGTCACACCCAGGTATTTCTTAATCACCCAGCTATTTCTAATTCACCTAGATATTTCCTGATCCAGTCAAGTTGACAATGAAGAAAATGATACCAGAGTTTTCTAAAACTGTTCACAAGTTCTGTAGTCACAGGACAGGAAGAACCATCAGAGCTCAGACCTGTGCCCCACACTGGGAAATACACTCAGCCTTATCTTTCTCCAGAGAAATTGCTGCTTTTTATTTTCCTGGTATCATCTGCACCATCTGACTTTCTGCTTTTCTACGTCTAATAGCCAGCCCTTAGCTGTCGGCACCCTTGAGTTTTCTTTATCTGCTTGTCTAACTCCTTTGTCACTTTTAATTAAACATGATAATAACAGTGAATTGAATCCAATGAAAACACTATTTCAAATGTCAGACTAGTGATCAACTTATTGTACATCATACTGACTCTCTTTGAACTTCAATTAATAAGAGAAAACATTTCAAATTGATCTTCTCCTTCCCCCTCCTCCTCTTCCTCCTCCTCTTCCTTCTTCTTCTTTTTGGATGCAGGAGAAAACCAAGGAGAATACTGTGCTTGAAGCATAAAGCATACTTCCTTTATTCTAGTGCCCTTCTTACACTGAAATCATTGGCCCTTATATTGTATCATGTATTCCTTTAGGACATATTTTTTTTTAGTTATGAGTTGTAAGCCTACATGAGGTAATAGAACGTGAGAAATTATACCAAAAAATGGAAACAGTGAAACGTTTCTGGACTTTTAATGAACAAAAGACAATTTTAAATCAAGCACAGAGGTGACCAGGGAGTGGATATTTTATGATTAGCCTATTACTTTATAGTTTCTATTTTTCTTCAGAACACTGTTATCACCAATGATGTTAATTATAGTATAAAATATATGTTTATATGCAGCTGTTTATAAGGTTATAATATTTACTGTTTGGATCTTGTTTATTTGAACAAGTGATTTAGGATCTCTCATCTGTAGCTGTCCTTACTCTGTAATTTTCCTTGGGAACTGTCTCCTGAGCTTTTAGCTTCCTTGGTGGCATGATCATCTACTTATATACAGATGACTGCAAGGGGTTTAGCCACAAACACATTCTTCTCTCGGTATAATTTCTTAACCTACTAATGGTTTCCATTTAGTCATGTCAACAGCACCTCTTATCCAAGTATGAACAGATCAATATATGGATATTTTCCTCTGAGATGATTTTTTTTCTGAGAGATTTTCATCTTGAGGAACTGTTAATTTCCCTTTCCCATTAGACAAGTAGTTGTTTGGTGACTGGACTGAAAATTGTATGAATTCTTATAGAATACAAAATATAATAAAATTTCTCTTAATGTCTATTTATAGCATTAGCTCTTTATCATCCCTCATATAACAGGATCATGCTAAAAATCCAAGTTATATTTAAAGAAAATAGTTAGGCTATTTTATATTTTTCCATTGAAGAAGAAAGAAATGGAGATCTTAAGAAAATATCACAAACTGAATATTGGGCACATGTAACCACTATTCTACTCTTGACGTAACTGCCAATGGTTTTGTTGGTTTATAGTCAACTACTGTCTGTGGATGAGAAATGACAGCCATAAACCCACTTCCTACTGTTGTAAGAAGGGAGGGGTTGTTCTAAATGAAAGGCCTGGGTCTGGGAAAGAGAAAGGTTTATGCACAGAGGGTTGCTGATGTTGTAGCCCTGTGTCTCTGCTGCTAGCACAGAGGTACATGGAAGAATCCCCTAGGCCTGCAGAGCGGATGCCAAGAGAGCAAAAAGAAGTGTTGGGCCGGTTGGATTGAAAGTTTTCAGAAGTGTCCGCCTCCCTGTTCAGTGTCGTATCATAGTAGTAGAGCAGAAGCTTTGGTGCTTGGTTTGGTTTCTGTTGGTACCAGTACATGGCATCATGATTCAGACTCTGAGAGCAGCTCAGATTCACTGGTTTTCCAATCATGGCAACCTTGTATCTTGGGTTCTGCATGACCATCGTGTCCACACAAACTGCAGAGAAGAAAAGTAAAGCCTTAAGTGAGTTAAGGTGGACACCAATTAGACATCATGA
This sequence comes from Microtus ochrogaster, assembly GCF_000317375.1. Lineage (NCBI taxonomy): Eukaryota > Metazoa > Chordata > Mammalia > Rodentia > Cricetidae > Microtus > Microtus ochrogaster. Next base: position 49,990 of record NW_004949271.1, on the reverse strand, counting down.
AATGCAGGGCTCAGAACTGAGTACACGACAGTCTTATTCAATGATTTCCTTCCTGCTCGGGACTCACCTGCTCCAAGAAGACAAAAGATCGCACAGTGAAGGAGTCTAAGACCCATGGAAGGGCCAGAACAGGAACAAGAACAGGAAGAAGGCATTTCTCTGTTCAAAGTTTTAAGCCTACCTCTGCTCCTTGAGAGGTGGGAGTTCTGACAGTCCCTGGTCCCTTATAGGAAGACCTGCCTGTGACTCACAAGGGCAGGATCGCTGCTCATTGCAATAGTGTGTGTGCTCAGCTTCCTCTGGTAGGGAAGTCTGTCTCAGATATACCAGGTGTGAAGCAGAAATTTACCTCTTGTATTATTTACTGCTTCTCTGGGCGATTTCATGAGTTGTCTGTCTTGTGTTTATCCGGGACTTTCCGTCTCGCTTTCTAGTTACTTGCAGGGTAGCTCATTAGTCATTATGTTCTATATTCCTGGTTGTAGGTACTTACAGTCATATATGAATAAACTTTCTAGAAACTGTGTTATTCACAGGTGAATAATTCTTAAATCTGTTCTAGATGTGGCAGTGAGTGGTGGTATTTTCTAGGAGATACCTTCATAGTTGACATAGGTCTTGGGTTTTGGTTTTAAAGATGTGTTTCACATCATAGTTATTTTGAGGAGGGAAATTTATTAATTAAAAGCAATATACAAAGTCCAATGTCAGTATGAGGAAATAAGGCACTGGCCCCTCATCCTCTTCATCCCACAAAGACCTTGTGGTTCTTCTAGCCTTCAGTACCCAGCTACTTTCCATTTCCAGAGCTACATTTTCTCCATATTTCTCTACCATATTAGTCATATAAATCCTAGACATCCTGGGTCAGGAAAGGCCAGCTGTTTAAAGGAGTAGTCGTCTTTGATTTATTCATATTGAATTCAAATTGTAGCTTTTATATATTATAGAGAATGAAAAGACCTGAAAACTCTCGTTGCTACTTCCTCCAAGAAGCTGTCTTTTGTCGTAGCCCTCCCTGTCATTTAACCATCTAATAATACCTATTATTTGGAACACTGAGACATATTTTAGACTTAATCAAAAGAGAAAATGGTGATTGGTCTGTGCTTGAAAGCTCTGGAAATCTGTTGTATAACATGGTGACTGCGATGAATCATATGATACTGCATGCTTGAAAATTGGTAAGAACACTGGTCTTAACTGTTACCACACAAAAAAAATGAAAGGAAGAAAAGTGGAATTAAATTATGGATATGTTATTTAGCTTTAAGTAGTAACATAAATGTGCATACATCAAAGCATTCCCTGAAAACATCAAACATGTATCATTTTAATCTGTCAATCATATCTCCTAATGCTTTGACAACTGAATAAATGAAAGAAGAAAAATAAGATGTCCAAGGTAGCAAGACTATAAAAGGAACAGCATTATGTGGTAGGAGGTAATACAGAGTGTTCATATTCTCAAATGTCAAAGTACTTAATTAAACTCTCACTGACTGTGCTTTGGAGTCAAACAATTCACACATCGAGAGCCTGGTTTGCTAAGTAGCTGCTATTTTCAGTTGTTATTGCAAGATTAAAATGTGGAAGAATAAATGGACAACTTGCTACACACTATGGTCAGGACTTACACAGTATAACAAAAGAAAGAACACTCTGCATGTGTCCTCCACCCGTAATTTTAAGTGAAAACTTATGCTCAAAATACAAGTATTTGAGAAATCAATTTCACATTGTGCGTATTATTCTAAAGAAGGTAATGACAAGTTATAGGTAAGAAATGTGTTCATGGTTTTGTGAGAAAAATTGAATACCCCACTTATACAAACAAAAAGAATAATAGAGTGCAGATGGTCTAAAATTTCAAATCTTCACAATTGGAATAGGAAAATGAGATTTGAGAAGTTTGGAAAAATTGGAAGTTGAGGTCACTATACTTTTTCCATTTTATCTAAAAAAAGTAGGAAATGAATTGGATGATAATTTGAAGTACTAAATCTGATGAAGCTAGGGAAAATAAAAATTACTTTAATGAATTTCGGGGTAATTTTCAAAACATGGACAACAGAAGGGAGGGAATTTCTGAGTCTAAACATTTACAAAGAATTATTGGATCCAGGCTAATATCTTTTTACTCATTAGCTACACAGTTAATTTCATAGCTATATTTCTACAACTGAGGTTGCTCTAAAAATACTCTGGATTGGCTGAAATGCACCTGGAGATACTGTTAGCCAGGCTTCAAATTTATTTTTATTATTTATTTATTTATTTATTTATTTTTGATTTTCCAGACAGGGTTTCTCCGTAGCTTTTGATTTCTGTCCTGGAACTAGCTCTTGTAGACCAGGCTGGCCTCGGACTCACAGAGATCCATCTGCCTCTGCCTCCCGAGTGCTGGGATTAAAGGCGTGTGCCACCATCATCCAACCAGGCTTCAAATTTAAAAATTCATACCTGTTTTAGGTAGGAAGGTTAGCCTTAATCTCTGAGAAAGAACCTGGTTAATATAGTCAACCATGGGAATTACTAAGATATCTGGAAATTTACACAAGCTATACAAATGTAACCTGGAGTACCTGTTGACCCCGTTTCTGTCCTCATCACCGAGAACCCTATGAACCAATAGTGAATTGTTTATGATTCACTGTTTTTACTTCCATCATGAAGTATCCCCAATGTGATTATGAGAAGGGATTTAAAGATGTAGGCTGATACTCAGTGTCATAAACCTTTCAGTCCAGTAGGGTACCATAAACTCAAAAACAAAATAAAATATCAGAAATGCAAATTTTGTCTCTGACGTTAAGAAACTGAGGAGTCTCTCAAAACCTAAATGCGATCATCCACATTTTCTTTGGTGCTTATGCATTTCAAGAATGAAGTCAAGAGATTTCCAACTTCTTAGTAAAGGCAGCGTGGAGACAGGATTCTGTGAATGCTGCTGGAGTTGGAAGGACAAAGGGATGTTGCCTACATTTGAAGAACATGAATAGTTACAGTGTTTTAGCATCAAACAAAGAAATAAGCGCCAATGTCCTCCAAGTCCGGCAGGCCTTCAGTGTGGACACATCTCCCATGCTTTCATCCAAGAGCTGAGTGTCTCCACTTTTACCTCTGGCTTCAATTCTCTTCCCCCTGATCTCTGCAAGTCTCTTGGTGTCTAAGTATTGCAGTTTCAAAGGCCACTTCATTGCTGAGTTCTTCTCTGAACAACTAATTTAGAGTTTCAAGACTCCTCTGGCAACTCCAATCCCACCCTTTTGTCTGTAGTAGATGGCATATCTGAATATACTATTTACTTCATTTATTCATTCCTGCTATTTTTTGTACTTCCCAGCCAATATAATATTCACATCAAGAAGACATGAGACCTTGTCTTCTTTTTCATGCTATTAATGTGCACTGCTGCAGGGAGTTTGATCACACTGTGAACCCCAAGATTGCATTATTCCCTGGAAAAACAGGTTTCTAGTTGTAGTAGGGCTCAGCTCTAACACAAACGATAAATCCAAGAGCTTTCTGCTTGAATGTTGTAAACAGGATTCTGAGCACATGGTTCTTTGTCTTTCTTTTCAAAGATTTATTTTTAATTTAAAACGTGTGTGTGTGTGTGTGTGTGTGTGTGTGTGTGTGTGTGTATGCAATAAATGTGGAAATTCCCTTGGAGACCATAAATTTGTCTTAAATCCTCTAGAGTTGAAATTATAGACAGTCATGAGCTGCAGTACATGGGTGGTTGGAACAAAATTTGGATCCTCTATAAGAGCAATGCATCTTATTCACTGCTGAGCCAGCTTCCCAAGCCCTAAGAATGCGATTTTCCTTCTATACAGCGGCATTTCACAAATATAGAGGGCACAGAAAGAAATTTTTGTTTCTCTCTGTTTTTTACCTTTCACCGAAAGGCCTGATCAAACATTTGCTAATCTAACTTCATATCTGGATTTTCAATTGTAATGCTCTCTGTTTATGGAGAATGAGACCACTTTGAGGCTCTGAGACTAATACAGGAGATGTCATTCTAGAACTCTTTGTACTAGTTCTTTAAATGCTATCTAAATTTTCGGTTCTTACTGTGATGCTTTGTACTAGTTCTTTAAATGCTATCTAAACTTTCAGTTCTTACTGTGATGCCCACATTGGGCCCAAAAGCATGTAGGTTATTAGGAATTTAACTTTTCCAACATATTAGTTTATCAACTATCTATTTCTAAAAAATAAAATTGTTTTTCCTTTTATACTGCATGAATATTTTGTTACTTTTACATTTAAATGTCATGGTAAATAGTGCTTCAAATTTAGGAAGAAAAGAAAATAGATTAAGACTGATGGTTTCCTTGCCTTGCCTCTGTTTTCTCACATTCTCATGCTAACAAGAAATGTTTTGTGTAATTTTCTCCTTCCTTAAAGTGGGTATAAACTTTAACTAGTACCTATATTGATTTATTCATTTGTTCTTTTCTTTTTTTACATTTTTAAAAATTTTCTTTAATTTTTAAAAACAAATTATTTTTTCTCATTTTACATACCAATCCCAATTCCCATTCTCTCCCCTCCTCCCATTCCCTTCACCTTCCCCCCAACTCATCCCCCATCCACTCCTCAGAGAGGGTAAACTTTCCCATGGGAATTCAACAAAATTTATCACATTGCTTTGAGGAAGAACCAAGGCCCTTGCTTCTATATGAGCAAGGTATCCCTCCAAAGAAAATGGGTTCCAAAAAGCCAGCACAAACAGTAGGACTAAATCCTGGTCCCACTGCCAATGGCCCCACAGTCTTCCCCAACCATATAACTGTCATTCAGAGGGCCTATTTTGGTCCTATGCTGGTTCTTTCCCTTTCTGGCTGGAGTTGTGGGCTACCATTAGCTCAGGTAAACTGCAGATGGAGAGGAGGGAAAGAGATATCTTGATTTAGGGAGTAGTTTGAGGGAGTAGTTATGGGGCTAGCAAGAAACTTGGCACTAGAGAAATTCCCAGGAATCCACAAGAATGACCCCTAACAAAGACCCGAAGCAATAGTGGAGAGGGTACCTGATCTGGCCTTGCCCTGTAGTCAGCTTGATGACTATCCTAAATGTCATGATAGAACCTTCATCTAGCAACTGATGGAAGCAGAGGCAGGGATCCACATCAGAGCACTGGGTTGAGCTCCCAAATTCCAGTCAAAGAGTGGGAGGAGTGTGTATATGAGCAAAGAGTTCAAGACCATGATGGGAATTTGTTCTTTTCTTAAATAAGATCATATTCCTTATATTATTTTGCAAAGTATTTTTTGCAGAGTATTCTCTTTTGACAGTTTATCTTGCCTATCTCTCCTAGTGAATAAGTAAATGTGACCATTTTGCTTTGGATTTCTTCTATTGTCCTATCACGTTCCTTTTTTTTATTGTTCATTTCTCTGATGCTGTGGCTGAAGCAGTTCCTCATCTCATCAGGAAACTGCCATCTCTAGATAGGATTCTTCCCTTTCCTTATAAACTCCACAGTCTAAGAGAAGTATGTGTGTTTTCATACATATACTCAAGGAACACCATTTTCTGTCATCTGTTTTTTAACTAGAAAGAAAAAGTTCCTCTTCTGCACCTCTTTGCATGACACAAATACCCTATTATGTCCTTAATCCTTGTCCATCAGCACTGTAACTGTGGAGGATGTGTTGAAGTATGTAAAGTCATGCATGCATGGGAAGTTGTATATGTTATTTTTGTCAAAATATTTTCTGTTTTGCTTGAGTTTGTTGGATGCATTCATACATCATAAACTTTTGACAATTATAAAAATGTTAAACATGCAAAGTATTATATATATTATAGGGACTCGAGCCAGGGATAAAATGTGAGAATGGAAATAAATAGCCTGAGATGATTTGAAGGACATCAGTGGAGGCGAACAGGTTAGGACATGATACCAAGTGAAAGTATACCATCAACACTGGAAGCCATTAAGCAACTGGGTGCTTTTAAGGAGAGGGGGCAAAAATGGTGGTAAAGCTGCCTGACTACTCAGTCTTCAGTGCAGTAATCATTTGAAGGACCCAATGAAGGACACATACGCTTAATCTTAGACTCACTCACCCCCGTGGAAAACATGAGGAATCCCAAGAACCAACTCTGCCTGCTCACTACTGCCCCACACATATACCTTTTCCACGTACATACTTTCCTACAGGAGAATGTCTTGCCTAGGCACAGAGAAGACATTAAACCCACATCCTTCCTGTTCTGAGAAGACCCCAGGATCACTGCTGAAAACTGTTTCTGGGAGACAGACAGGGAAGGGGAAGCATGGTTTCTGACCCAGCCGGATATGATTCTGTAGCTCTGTGTCTAAGCTGCTGGCACAGAGATACACAGCTGAGTCCTGGGGTTGTGTGGTCTGAATCTTCAGAGTGGAGAGCTTCGCATCAGGCATCTGAGCTGAGAATCGTTCTTTGGGCATCCCTGTATCATCTATAGGAGCCTGGTTGCGAAAGGAAATCAGGAATTCCAGTTCCTGCACAGTGGTCTGCCTGTACCAGTAAACACCACTGTGTCCTGAAATTGGTTTACATCTCAGAGTTGCTTCTTGTACCATCTTTGTCACCTTATGGCTGGGTGTTTGGATGACCCCAGTATTTGTTGATTCTAAAAAGAAACAGAAAGGAGTAGAGAATAAAAAATTTAATTACAAACATAACAAGCAATATACAAAACTGCAGATTCTTTATTTTTGGGAAACTCACCTGCTCTCAAGAAACAAAGGACCATGCATGAAAGGAGCCTGGTGGCCATAGCAAGACGAGGCAGTGGCTTCATCCATAGAAACTCTACATAAGAATGATCAGTGAGAGCTGAAGGCTCTAGGACCTCTCTCTCCCCAAGGTGGAGCATGGCCTCATGGTGACATCAGAGAACCTCCGTTCAAAAGTGGGCATCAATCCTCTACAGAAGAAAAACTGAAATAAACAATTGCTCTGACACATGGGTGGGTAGTTCATCCAAAGACACAAAGCACCCCAGCCAAGAGTTATCTCCTAAAGCCTTTGTGCCTCTATGACTGTCCCACCCCCCACCCCCACTCCACTTTCCCTAATACATCACATATCAAATTATCTACTAACCTACTGGAAACTTCTTCTTTTAGCTGTAATTCTTACTTCTTCTTTGAAAATTTGGAAAATATATGTGTTTAATGTGTTTTAGTCAGATCCACATTCCCAATTAATATAATTTTCTCTAAGTTCCATCTTCTTCCTCCCAATGTCATGTTCTCTTTTGCTGTCAGCAGTACTATTATTGTTGTTGCTATTATTATTTCACTGAGTTAAATTATTTCGCTGACCATCTGTGGGGGGAGCAGAGCAGAATAATACGATTTCTGTTATGTCAAGGCAACAGAGAGAAGCAAATTACAGGTAGGTTTGGAAGGTAGTTATGGAAATATTCTTAATGTTGAAAGTTCAGCAATGCCCACTCTTTCTCTAGTATTGCTGCCATTATGCATCTGTGTGTATGCAAGCATATGCATGGGTGTCAGTGTGTGTATGCATATGTGTGTGTTTTCTGTGTGTATATGTGTATCTGTGTGTATGTGTGATTATGTATAAACATGCATGTATGTGTGTATGCCTTGAGTTCCTTTTATACTCCCTTTCTAATGATGTATCTTGATGCTCTGAAGCATCCTGGCATGCACACACTGAGAAGGCATAAGCTGACTGCAGGAGTGAGGAGGAAAGATGAAAGACAAATAGCTCAGAAACACTCATAATCAGGCCACAGCATCATCGGATGTGCCTAGGACACACCTACCCTAGCATATGAGGAGTTATAAAATAAACTGTCAACAAAGACAAAAGGGAGAGAGAAAGGATAAATAGTACTGAGGATGTTTGAAAGGCCAAAGGAAATCATATTATTTTATATTTACTTAAAATTCTGTGTGTGTGTGTGTGTTTGTATGTGTGTATGTGTCCTTAAAATGAATGTATGTATTTGGGGTAATAATGATCTCCCCAACAGCTGTAAAGTATCTAATAAAAACTCCAATACCAGGTGTGAGAAATTTCTTTTCAAGTATTAGCGGAATCTAAGATACTACTAAAACATTATAGGCTACTGTTGTTGCCCTTGATTTTTTCCCTGAAGTTGAAAGCAAGCCCTCATCACCAAAGAAACCACACACTTTGAACTTTGGACACAACAAAATCAAGCCAGATCTGACCTAAAAGGACCAGCTTTCACAGTACCAAAAAGCTCATTGGAAGCTGCCAAGAGGGAAGGGCAGTTAATATTACCTGGTTGTAAAACCTAAGAACCACAACAATGACGAGTATGGCAAGATAGCCCTAACGATGCAATAGTAGCACATCCATCTGGGCAGTAACCAACAGTTGTCTAATTGAACTTAGGGCCCACTTAGCAGGAGGAAAGTCATCCATACGACTGGAAACACAGATCCATGGCTGCTGAGACCATGGATCATAGAAGAGAATCTGTTCCCACCACTTTCCTAAACCAGTATAATTGCTGTCTGCATTCAAAACACTTATCCTTGTGCCCACCGATAAATGTCGATCTTATCTCTCATCAAAGAAACCTCTTTTTGAAGCAGATGGAGAGCTTTACAGAAAGGCACAGCTGGTCAAAACTGGCAAAGAACAACTGGCAGGTGGCTGTCCATGCTCAGTTAATAGAACTACAATGTAATCCCTAAATCTAACACTCAGGAACACCGTGGAAGAGGGAGCAGAAAGATGATAAAACCAGGAAGTCACCTGAAAACCACAAGTCAACAGCAAGTTTGTAATTTCGAGATGAGATGAGAGCTACACCCATGAAATATCAAAAATATGACTGTATAAAAAGATCTCAACAATGGCAACATGAGTTTGCTCTCCAACAGAGATGAAGAAATTTATCTCAAGGATCCTCACTACTAGATAAAGTACTTCAAGCAATTCATAACTACTGAGAGAAAGGCAATTAGTCTTCCCCAGACATGACCCCAATTGGTTCTCCAATACCAAGAAGCCAGCATTAAGAACATTATATATATGTGCAAAACTAAGGGGATCCAGCAGGTTGTATTTATATATTTACATATAACAACAATAATTAAAGAAAAAGAGGCCACAAATTTGAGAGGGAGTTAAGGGGTATGGGATGAGTTGGAAGGAGGGAACAGAGCAGGGAAATAATGTGATTATATTTTATCTAAAAATAAAATAAATATATGGACTTGAGGGATGGTTCAGTGGTTAAGAGCACTGGCTGCTCTGGAGGAGTCAGGTTTGATTCCCAGCTTCTACACAACAGCTCACAACTGTCTTGCTTGTTTTCATCAAAAATATATTCCATAGCAGGAGCAATTACATGGCCATAGAGATACATGCTGGTGCCCCATCTGAGTGGCCCACAAGGGGTGAGAAGGCAGAGGCTTTCTCCATCACAGCATTGAAGCACTGACCTCAGTCTTTGCTGTCTCCACCTCTCAGTCCTCAGTTCCACCTTAGAAAACCTCTCTGTAGAGGGGAGCCTTCTTTAGGAGGGGGTGAGGGAACAGAACACTCGTTCTTTTGCTTGTTTGTTTGCAATTTTTCTCACCAAACCCTTCATTAAACACGTTTTCAAGTGGAAATTAGTAGTCATGACAAGTTAGTCACTGCTTTGTCGGAGAAACATCCAGACTTTTCTAGAATCACATGCTCACGATTGTTCTTAACAAATTTACACAAGAGAAGGTTGGACCGAACTTTTTTCATTTTTCCATTTTCTACGTGGTAGTAAGGACTGACGATTCAAAGCCTCAGCATCTTCTTCAGCATCCCCACTGACACACAGTCCTCTCGTCTATTCTCTGTAGAGTCCCCCACGGAGCTTGCTGGTGGCCACTAGGGCAGGTGCTCTAGAAAAAGCTCTCTGGCCAGTGTGGATGATGCTGCAGCAATGCAAATTACAGTTGTTAGAATTGTCTGGGTTCAAAAATGATATAACTCTTTCTCACCTGACACAGAAAAAACACTTGGAAATGGGATTTTAAAAAAGTCTACAAAGCAAACGTCAAAGCATCAATGTTGATCTTGGTGACAGAACGAATAACCTACTCAATAAAATTGCCAAGCTTGCCTCGTTCTGAATAGAGTACACCGAACCTTGACTGATTTTTCTCTAGGTCAGCCTCTCCAACCGAATGAAGCCTCTGATAACTATGTTTTCAGTAATTTTTTTTGTTTTGTTTTGTTTTGTTTTTTTGTTTTTTTTTTAATTTATTTATTTATTGAGGATTTCCGCCTCCTCCCCGCCACCGCCCCCCATCTCCCTCCCCCTCACCCAATCAAGTCCCCCCCCTC
>NW_004949271.1:16229-32692 GCF_000317375.1 Microtus ochrogaster | reverse complement strand
ACCTGCCCATCTCCTCCTATCGATCCTATCCAATGGGTCTTCTAAAACTGGATCAGGTTTCCTTACTGGCCAAGGGTTGCGCCTACCAAATGCCCTCGCTCTGTTTCCTGGTTCCTGCCACAGGCCAAGAACCCTCTCACCCCTCAGAAGGGTCTTCAGGATCAGGACCAGACTCCCCGTTTGCCAGTGACCTTGCCAACAAGGGGCCTACCTCTTTGATCCAAGCGCAGTGGGAAGTCTGCTCTCACTATTGCGCTGCCCTTCCCAGTAGTGCGTGCCTCTGCCGCTGCGCGGGTCCCCCACCGCTGCGGCCCCGGACCCCTCTGGTCCCCGCCTCTTGCCTCTGCCTCCACGCTTGTCCCCGCCGCTTGCTTCTGTCGCCGCCGTTCCCCCAAAGCCTATTTTTGATTGCAGCGCTGTGCCGCTCTCCACTGCCGCGACTGTGCGCCGCTCTCCGCCGCCGCGACTACGCGCCGCTCCTGTTTTCAGTAATTATGAGGCAGGAGAATGGACATTATTTTTATGTTCTCTTAGGCAAACAAACACAAAGAAAAATGTAGAGGACTTGAGTTTAACATGCCCAGTTTCTTTTTTCATGTAACTAAACTCAGTTCTCCTACCGTGGAGTAGGGTAGGAAGAGCAGAGGCTGACTAGAGATATTGTTTTGCAGATCCAGCCTTTATGAGGTCCACAAGATTTGCTCAGATACCTCAGACTTACTCTTTGAAGACCTCCCTGTTTCAGCAGTCTTGAGGGATACCCTTCAGTACCCTCTACAGTAGAACCTTGGCATCACTGTTGGACAGTTAAGCTGAGCCTCAGACACACACAAAAATTGTCAATATTATCATAAAGAGCTTCCAGGTCTGATACCAACTGCCAGGTGCTATTACATTGACAGTCTGTTCTGCTTTATCTCCTAGTATGAAGAAAAGCACCCAACGACAAGCTTCAGCAGTATCAGAATGAACTACCAATAGCATAATAGCAATACTCATAGATGACCTAAATTTGGATATGATATAAACTACTTTTCTTCAAAATTTCTTTCATGAATTAGACAGATGTCTCAATGGTTAAGAGTATATATTCCGTTGTAGAGGACTCGGGATCCATTCTCAGAACATAAATCAGTAGGCTAACAAATACCTGTAACTCATGTCCCGGGGGAGCCCAATACCCTCTGACTTCCATGGGCACCTGTATGCACGTGGTACACATAAACTTATACAGGTGCATGTGTGTGCAAATAAAAGTAAATAAACAAATTAGTATAAAAAAGGAAAAAAATCTTTGTAATGCCCTAGGAAAAACGAATCTGTCTTTTTAATTATCAATTCAGTAACTTTTCTCAATTCTGCTCTGTTCCAGGCTTTAATAGATTTTTCTATTACAATATTTTTATTTCCACTACTATTACACACATTTTATCATTTTTCTCTCAATGTACCATTGCCCAATCTTTTAAGGAAGATTAAATTGAATTTGTCAATGTTTAAAGTGGTTTATTTTAAAATTCTAATCCAACAAATAGTATTCACTGGCATATCCTAACTTCATTAACTTTATGTCTGCATCCAGGCCCACAGCATTAGTCTTTCAAATATATTCTACTAGACTTTATCTCTATGATCTTCCCTGGTGAGAGAGATAAAATTCATAAACTCTGGAATCTCTTAAACAAAAATTATTAAAATAAATATTTAATACCTCCTATTTTGTCTGTCACAGAAATTTATAGTCATATTTTTCTCCTTACTTTTTGCCTGCTTCGCCTTTCATATACACCACACTTTTCTGAGAGCTGTAATTTTAATAATTAACTCAGTAGGTTCCCTTGTCAAATAGCTGAAGATCATATAACTTAAATATTTTCCTTAATCTCCCAGACATCTCTGTCAAAACTCCCCATGTTTGTGATTTTCAGAACTATTATTTGACAGTCTCCTGGATCCTGTCATCTCCTGGGGAGCCATTCCAGTTTGCTTCCAAGAGCTTGGTTTTTCAGTTTATCTTATTGGTTTTCCAGATTTAGTAAAACCAAAAATAAACCTCTCTATTGTCTCCCGTGAGAGACATGAAACCTAAATCCTTTTCTTCTTGCTGTAAGAATCCAATTAGACCCTCCTTTCTTCCACATGATGGTGCGTGTGTTTAAAGATGCTGCTTTTCTCATAAAGAAATCATTTTCTATAACAATCCATGTTTTTATTTTGTTTGTAGCAATTTGTAGATTTTTTTTAATTTAGGTTTTTAACGTTATAATGAATGTGAGTTTGTTTATCCACAGTTTATTAGGTACAACCTAATATATATTGCCTTTTTGTTTCCTACTTTTCAAGGATAGAAATTAGCACAAGTGTTTCCAGCACCTTCTTCAAGGTGTATGTAGTAGGTACCTATGGCATCTCTCAATTGTAAGAATCCTTTCGTTGCCTTGATGGTAAGGAGGAAACAAAATTCAACCCACAGTGTAATCTTATATATTTTTTCATGAGAGTTGAATTCCCTTTGGCACACTGCATCAACCACAGGTATTCCTAATAATCATCCATTGAGCTGTTGTAATAATTGTGCTGATTGATTTTGGATTTTCGTGTATATATAGTCTAATTTCCTTTGTCTTGAGAGTCCTCTTAAGCACATTTTCTTCATCAGAAAGAGCCTGACCAGTTGTGCTGACTATCACAGACTCTAAATTATTTCTGCCTGGGAGCTCACTGTTATGAATAGTTTATCTTCTTGACTTTGTAGAGTTTTAGAAACAGAAATTCTCCTGTGATAATCTACCTGATGAGCCCATTTCAATGAGCAATTTTTCACTGTCAGAAAGACTGAATATCAGATAAGCCCTTAGTTTTTTTTCTTAATCTCTTACCATTGAACAGAGAATTTGTAATCATCCATCATTCTAGAAAATATTTAGACAACAACAGTGGCTGTTGGATAGTTCTTTATGCTGTAGACAACCCAAAGCCTGCAGCAGCAACATTCAAATACATATTTTGCATTTGAAATGAACAATTGGAGATGTTAATATCCCTTTTATTAATCCCAATTACATCTTTTGTGTTTTACCATCACGTATAGTAACCCAGTGCAAAGATAAATAGAATCTGTCCTTATAGGTGAAGTATTTGAAGATTTTAAGATGTACTTTTGCATGTGCATGCACACACACCCTAAGTGTGTTCAGGTTCTTATGGAGACCATAAGAAGGTGTTAGATCCCCAAGAGCAAGAGTTACATGAAGTTATAAGGGGCCCTACCCTTGGTAAGATACTAGGAAGTGAGCTCAGGGTTTTTTGAAAAGCAGCAAGTATTCTTTATTTTATGTTTATCTGTTTGTTTTTGTTTTGTTGTTGATTGTTGACACAGAGCTTCTCTGTGTAGTCCTGACTGTCATGGTAATCACTTTGTAGACTGTGCTGGCCTTGAACTCATTGAGATCCACCTGCCTCTGCCTCCGAAGTGCTTGGATTAAAGGTGTGCACCACAACTGCCCAACTGCTGTGAGTATTCTTAAGTGGTGAGCCATTTCTCCAGCCTCCTGTATTATATTTTTTTAGAAGAAACATTATTGAATTTGCATTTATGTGGATAAGAACAATAAATGCTGGAGTACCCGCCTCAGTAAATACTATGACCAGTCTTGAATCAGAGAGACAGCAGAGATGTTTTCTAATGCATCATACTCAGCAAGTAAAGCTGTGAGACAGAGCATCCTCAAAATGCACTGGTTTAGAGCACAACTCGTGTGTTTACACTCTCAAATTTATGGGTTAGAGGGATGCTTTTGTGAATCTTGACTCACTATTTTTAATGTTAGCCACTTTATTAAAGGGATGATTTGTAAACACTTGCTCTATTCAGCAGCTTTTGTTTTGATATTCTTAACAGGGTCTTTCAAAGAACAAAGTTAGTGAAGAAATACTGTCTTGGATGATGCTAAATGGTGAGCACTGTGCACTTAAATAGAAGCACAAGAGACCAGAGTGATGCTCATGAAGTCCCCGGCTATCATACTGTAACCAGTGAAATGATCTCACCCTACCTCCATGTTCTTCCTCCAGCAAATGAGCCTTGTTATATCTTCTGGCGAAAAAGGAGTAAGTACAGCTGTTTCTGCTTCACACAGCATTATCCAAGAGAGGTTAGAGAGCTGAAAAGTGTGTTGATGGTGGTGGAATCTGCAAAAGCAAATCCACAGAGAGATGATAGATTGTGTAAGAATGTTTAGCAAGAAGATTATGAACATCTGACTACTTAACCATCTAAAACATCAGCTGCCATCCTCAATGGGGCTGTGATCCTCTTCTCAATGGACAAACAATGAACACAGAAGAGTTGGGAAGTGTGTCTCCTGACCACTGGGTCACGCTGTAGGATACTGAGGCCTTTTGAAATATGCACAAAGGCAAAGTAGCCCTGTAGTCCTGTGGGCTTCTGTAAGACCAAAAAGAAGTCAGGGCATCTGCACACATATCTACTGAAAACACTGGTGTCTCATTCAGCAGCCTGGTTATGGGAATGCTGAGCGCATTGTGTGCTACAGAACAGCAACTCTGAACAACTTTCCCTGGCATTTTCAGTTCAAATTCATTGAGTTATTCAAAATTTATTCATTTTTAACCTTCTTTAGTGTTAGGATTTGTGGAGAAAATATCAGACAATGTCCTTTCTCTCTGGATGCTTAACGTTGGGAGAAAAAAAAAGCTCTTCTGTTCAACATGCATATATTATAATCACAAAACCAAGTTTGAAAATATTTGGAGGAAAGCAAAATCTTTCAGAGTAATAAGGTCACAAAATGGAGAAATAAAACAAGGAGTAAATTTTCCATGTGATGGTGACATTAAAGTAAATGCAGCCCAGAAGGACTAAATGAGACAAGATGCCTTGTGAAAATGAGTTAGGCTCACAGTAGGAGGGGGAAATAATCGGGAGGAAACAAGAAGTCAGGATAAGCTATGTAGAGAGATGTAGAGTGTGTCTCTTGGTGAACATAAGAACATCTGCATGCTATTCTGTACTGTTTCAATTCAAAAGTCAGCACTTAACTGACACAAGTAGCTCAAGGAGAGAAGGAATTTGTCTATATGGCAGAACATGGGTCAACCTAATTGCCTTGGTGACTCAAATATAAGCATCTTTTGCATGGTCTCATCTTGATAGGAACCCATCAATGTGGAATAAGATAGTAGCAGCGCTTGATAAAACTGGTGAGACACATTTCCCGGGCAGAGTATATAACACAGATCAGAAGGAACTATAGACAAGAATTAAGGGGATGGGATTGTGATGGAAAGGACAAACAAGACAGGAAAGACTGTTTTGTTTTGGGATGTCTCCATATTGTGACCATCCGGGACATCAAGATCATCGCCATAACCATAAGCATTCTGATACTACAGGAGACGGCCATTGGGACCAGGTTTTGCACATACGTGTGATAAAAAGGCTAAGTTGAAATTAACATTGAAATACTGTCTTTACAAATCAGAGTGAAAAGAGAATGAATGAACAGAACAGTTTACAGGACATTGACCTTACCAGAACTGCCGAAATTAGTTGAAGATAGAAAATATAGAATCTGTAACACAGGTGCTTATATGTACACGGCATTTGAGCTTTCAGCCCACAGACAATACGTGAGGAATCCCTGAACTCCCTTCAAGATCATTTCCTACCCAAGCTCTGCTTTGTTGATGCAGTATTATTTTCAGTCTTTGCAATGCCCCAGTTCCACTTGGTTTTTAATATGAATTTAATATAAAGGAGCACAGAAAACTTCACTCAGAGGAGATAGGGGATGGAGGGAGAGAGGTACCCAAGGTTTCTGCAGTGGCAGAGCATCCTTGTGTAGCTCTGTGGCTAAGCTGCTGGCACATAGATACACAGCTGAGTCCTGGGGTTCTGTGGGCTGGATCTTCAGAGTGGAAACAGATGATTCTAGCATCTCAGCAGTGAATCTGTCCTCTCCTGTCTTGTCGTCCTCCATAAGGGACTTGCTGCGAAAGTATCTCAGCAACTCTAGTCCCTGTGCCTTGGTCTGTCTGTACCAGTAAAGATCATTGTGACCTGAAACTGGTTTACACGTCAGAGTTACTGTTTGTCCTTTCCCTGCCACCTCATGTCTGGGTGACTGGGTGACTCCAGCATCTGTGTGGTCTATATTTAAAAAGACAAAATGGAAGAGAGAATAAGAAAACTCTGGGAAGACCTGAATAAGGAAAGCCAGTGTGATGATGTTTAAGTATCCTCGGGACTTACTTGCTACCAGAACACAGAAGACGACATAGCAGAAGATTTGGATGCCCATAGCAGGATGACTCCAGGTAAAGAACATCCAAAACCAGGGCTTTACATGAGCAGAGAAATGAGTTTGAGGAAACTGCATTCTCATAAGAGTCCCTATTGGTCAGTGACATCATCAAATCAGCCACAAACACCTCCTACCCCAGTCCCAGCCTGAAAGCTTCTTTAAGGGAAGACTGCAGCTCCGGAAAGGAGTCAAAGAGGGCTGGATGCAAGTACAAGTGAGCTAAGGTGAAGACTGGCATGTTTGGGGTTCCTGCAAGCTTTGTTTGGCTTTCTCAATTCTTGATGCCTTCCCTATACCTTTCATCTCTTTCTTTTTAAGATTTATTTATTTATTTATTTATGTATACAACATTCTCCCTCCATGTATGCCCACATGCCAGAGGAGGGCGCCAGATCTCATTACAGATGGTCGTGAGCCACCATGTGGTTGCTGGGAATTGAACTCAGGACCTCTGGAAGAGTAGCCAGTGCTCTTAACCTCTGGGCCATCTCTCCAGCCCCTATGCCTTTCCTCTTATAAGAAGCTGTAATTTTTCATTTGCACTCCAAACCCCAAGTATTTAAAAATGAATTCACTGTCTTCTCACAAGCCAGCTTCTCTGAAAACTGCCATATTTCCGCATGGTGGCATCCTCCCTCCACTGTCACACTCACACTCAGCTCTCCCATTGGCCATTTAAGAACTGTCCTTTAAACGCCACAGGAATGACATCAGCTCTGTTAGAAACTACAGGCCAGGAGTTGATTCCCTGATAACTGGTTACACTGAAAAGTTGTGTGTGCTAAAAGACCTCTGTAATACATTATTCTTGAATTATCTCAAATACATGAACTCCACAATCTCTTCTATATCCCTAAAATGAAGCAAGCAAAGATTCATTGTTCTTAAAGATTTGCAGATAAAATGTTGCAAATTTTATTTACCACTTATTCTTTTTTTTTTTTTCGAGACAGGGTTTCTCTGTGGCTTTGGAGCCTGAGCCTGTCCTGGAACTAGCTCTGTAGACCACTTATTCTTATCTGGTGCCTAAATAGAACCTTCACCTCTACATTCTAGTGTCTTTGGTGCTGGAAGGTATTCCACAGGCTATCAAAGAGAAAAGTAAACTCCAGCCTAGCCAAAAATCCTTTGATCCACAACCAGTCCTGCCTGAAAAATATGCTCAGACAATACTGGCACAAAGTGGTGGAAGTATGATATCTAATTTGACTTAAGGCCCATTCAATGAGCTGGAGCCTACACCCACCCAATAATTCTTGTGTAACCAGGGACCAGAGACTAGATAACCTAGAGACCCAGGGTAAAACTAAATACTACAGTTCTTTAAAAAAAAAATCAATGAAATAACCCCTAGTGACATTTTGCTATACTCATAGATTCAGACGTCAACAGAGAAGCAGAAATCCACAGCCAGACATCTTATAAAGAGGCAGACCTTGGAACTCATAACTCTATATGGGAAGTTCCCCTCGAATCCTTCCCCGCAGAGCTCAGAGAACCCCACAGAAGAGAAAGTGAAAGAAGCGTAAGAGTTAGAAGAAATGGCGTATGTCAGAAGGACAAGGCCCTCTATTAAGCAGTTAAGGCAGTTAAGCAAAGCTCCTATGAGCACACAGAGACTAAAACAGTAAGCATGAGCCTGCTTTCACCCAGACCAGGTCTTCTGTGTATTTGTACAGCTTTCATCTGAGTATTTTTATTGGACTCCTGAGTTTGTTGAACAAATGACTCTCTGGTTCTGTGCTTTCTCTCAGGGTCTCCTTTCCTTCTGTTAGGTTATCTTGTCCAGTCTTGATGTGATGGCTATTTTTTATCTTATTACATTTTATTTTGAAATGTTTAATTGTTAATCTGTTTTTTTTTACTCATGAGAGACAGAAAAGTAGTTGATCTGGAGGTGAGGGAGGTGGTGAGAAAAAGGAGACAAAACTGTAATCAGGGCATGGTGTATAAGAAAGTAACTTATTTTTAATTAAAGAAGGAAATTTTCAAAAAGAAAACATAAATACCTGAATTTATTTCTTAGAAACTACATTTTAAAAGCTGACCATGATGTGAGCTCATCAAGAGAGACAGGACAAGCCTACCACTGGGACTCCCTGACTTGCCAGCCTAGCCTGCTGTGAAAGCTCCAGGCCAGCAAGAAACCCTGTCACAAAAACAAAAACAAAAACAAAAAATCCAGGGTGAATGGCATCTAACTATATTTTTCTAAGCCCTACACAGAATCTAGGTGACAGTGAAGCCACAGTGCATTCTAGTGGCCAGTGACATGCAGCAACACAAACACAGGGGACTTTTGACTTCCTTCATTGGGTATAAGAGATGTGAGGTTTTATAATGTGTTAGTGTTAGAGAATAAATAATCAGTATTGACATTATTTTGGTCTAATTTTTAGATTCTGACGAAGAGACAATGGATGGTCATCACCTACCACGCAACTTGTGGCCAAATAGATGGGATGATCTGAAGTGAATGAAAATTTACAGAAGCTGTGAACTGCCTGCCCTTAGACTCTGTACGGACAGCAGGAATACCGAGAGAGCCTGCGAGTGGAGGTGCAGCAGAGCGTCCCCGCTGCTCTCTGCTTTAAGCACTCCCAACAGTTCAGCCGGATCTCTCTTCTTAGAGAATCAGGAGGAAGTTAATAGAGATATAAAGACATACATAAAGAAGGTATCATCGGGGGTAACATGGGGGCCCTGGGTTGTTTCAGAAGCTCTTACAAGGTGTATTTTTAGCATGTTAAGGTACTATTTTAATAGATAAAAGTAGACAGATAAAACATGTCCAACGGCCTCTGAACTACCTGGATCAATCCCGCAGTAGTTTGAGGCTGTGTCTCTGATATTGGAAAGTTACAGCATGCTGTGGAAAGTAGTGCTTGGTTTGAGCAGAGATTTGGGTTGGGCATGCTGTCATATGCCTGTAACCCATAGCTTAGAAGCTATGGGCTAGAGAACCAAAAATTCATGGGAATTCAAACATATTCTGAAAAAAAAATCCTCTGGAACCCTTGCTAAATTTTCCCTTTGTGCATTTCTGTGAAGTTAAAACCTTGCTTAAAATGAGTTAAAATTACACACACACACACACACATTATCAACAATATTAGTAGTAGTAGTAGTATATATCCACATAAGGAAGAGTAGAAATAATTCCTCCCAACAAACATATTGCACAGAGAACTTGTTCCATAGAAAGTTCTAGTATAAAGAAATAGAAGAAATGTCATATAACGATGTCACCAAGGATAGCATTTTAACCTTTCTGATGTCCCTGCTCCAGGGGAAATGTCTGTTGCCTGTTGCTCACAGATAGCTTCCATCTCTATTACTATTTTAGATAGATTTCCTGACTGCATATTTTACAAAACAGGTGTCTCCAGATTCAAAGTCACTTTCAGTTTGGGGTTCTTGAACTGTCACCGAAAAGCATTTTGAGTCTCTGGGATATTATTTTGAAACATCTGCTGTCCTCATGTTTCAGGAAAGAATTTGTAACCTCTGGTTGTATTCAGCATAGCCTATGTCCGAGGACCCATTCCGTCTATGGGGTATGAGAAGCAAGCAAAGGTCTCTGCTGAATGCTAGCTTGAGGAAAGCCATCAGTTTTTGTGCACAGCAGGGGGGTGCCTCTGCACTGCTGTGGCTAAACTGCTGGCACAGAGATATGTGGCTGAGTCCTCCAGCTTTGCAGACTGGATCTTCAGAGTGGAGTTGACTCCGTCAGGCCGTACTGCAGAAAAACGATCCTTGGGCAATTGTGAACCATCCATAACAGCCTCATTCTGAAAGTAAACTAGAGACTGGAGGCCCTGGTCTCTGGGCTGCAGATACCAGTAAAGGGTATTATGTCCAGAAATAGGGTCACACCAAAAGGAAACTTCTTGCCTTTCCTGTATGATCACATATCTGGGAGACTGAGTGACTCCAGCTTCAGACAGTACTGTGGGAAAAGAATATGGTGGTTTCAAACTGGAAATGATTAGAAAAATCCCCAGAGAAATGCAGAAATGAAGTCGTTGCTTTTCTAAAAACTCACCTGCTCCCAGGAGACAGAGCACTGCCCAGCAGAGGAGCCTGGTGCCCATGGCTGGGTCAAGAGAGAAGAAGGCTCACCAAGACATGAAGGGCCTGTGAGCTGCGTTACTTGTTACCACATGACAGTTCGCACAATGACGTTACTGTCTCTAAGAATCACAGTCGTAGAGCAGTGACTGTGAATGTGAATGGCTAGCATACCCACAGACAGCATGAAAATTCATCCAGTGTCCTCACAGGCAGCTCTGCCCTTCCTCAACATCTTCACACCCTTCTTCCAAGGTCTGATTGATGTTTTTACCTGGGTATCACAAAGGCAACTCAAAGACACATTATCAGCTGGTGACCTCTTTGTCCTTGTCATTATCTCTCACTTTGGGCATGGCTCTTTTATCAGGTTCTGGCACAGTATAATCCAGGCACCACATTAAACTAGCTGATATATTCCAAGAGGGGTAAAGTGATGCCCTCAGCACAGGTAAGTGTTCTTTTGTCTGAAATTCCAGTTAGTGAACTTTCACTAGCCTTCACTATGCTTTACATTCCAAAGCCTTCACTGTCATACAGCCTGCATTTCTAGAACACCAATGAATAAATGTTAGGATTTACATTTTCTCTAATATAGAGATCTTTCTTGGCCTAAAAATCATCATTGTGGATATTGTAATAATGAAAGCAAATTAAAACATATTTTTAAGGTTTACAAATGTTCAAAAATTGACACCTCAGATATAATTTACAAACAAACTGCATTATTTAGCATTTGACTATTTTTATTCCATATTTGGAGAAATACTGGGTACAAAGACATATACTTCTTGCCTGAGTGGTGGGGTGGGGTGGGAGAGGGAGTTGAGAACCATTAGGAGTTGGCAGAAGAAACAAAGCAAAGATTTGTGCTCAGAGACATGGAACGGTGTAGCTCCGTGGTCGAAGATAAGCTGGCAGTCTCCCACATTTAGGAAACGCATGCCTATGACACCAGGTGAAGATCTAAGGTATGAAGTTCATTACCAGAACAACAGGTTTTTGTTCATTTGGTCTCCATCAACAGTGTAGGGAAGCTGCTGCTGTGAGCTCAGCTTAAGCTGTGTCTGCTAATAGCTTAGTGATACAGGGTCTCCTCATAGCAAAAGGACAGTGTATGCTTGCCCAAATTTCAAACAAGTCCAGCTAGAAATATCTAGAAATATTTGCTTTTATCCTTCTGACATACACACATTCTATGCTACTCTATGCATTGGCCAGAATGGTTAAATGGAGGGGACAGGTGTAGGGTTAACATTACTCTGATGTGTTTCTGAGTATTCCCTCTCCTTGTAAATGGGTCTCCGAGTGCTCAGGCTGACTTGTGGTCCAGCATCCATGTACTGGACAGGATGAAAATACTCTCCATCTAATGATTTTGCTACAGCTCTCTCTTCCCACTGAGAAGCATCCACCTATGTCAGTGGAAGAAGAAAAAAACCTTTGTGTTATTACATAAAGAAAAAAACCTTCGTGTATTACTGACTATTCATGGCATCTCCAAACCACTAGACAATGATATTAAGCCATACTGCACATTCATGCTCACTGGTAGACCACGAGGGTCTTCACCAAATTCCAGTGCCTTTTGATGGCTGCAGGCTCAGAGTCAGTAGGTAGAGATTTTTCTTGTCATGGTTCAAAGACAATGGTGCGACTTCTGTTCTGCATACATTAAAGTCAGAGCTAGGCTGGAATCAGTCATGTGCTGGCCCTGCCTCTACCGCTCATTTTGTCAGGCAACAATTTGGGGAAAGCACCACTCTACTCCTGTTTATACTTAATCAGCTTCTCAAAGTTAGAGTTGATAATCACCGTAGAGATGTAGAATTTACATCTATCTCCAGACATGTATAGCTCCAAGAGGCCAAAGAGTGGCTCATCAAAATTTATCATAGTGAATAAAATGAGTTTTGTGAGATTCCATAAAAAGTGGTAAGCTTTGACTGACAGTTGCATCATTAATTTCTTTACTATTCTGAGAAATTTTTATTGATTTTTATTGAGCTTTACATTTTTCTCTGCTTCCCTCCCTGCTTTCCCGCTCCTCTTCAACCCTCCCAAAGATCCCCATGCTTCCAATTTACTTAGGAGATCTTGACTTTTTCTACTACCCATGTAGGTTAAATCCATGTATGTCTCTTTTAGAGTCCTCATTGTTGTCTAGGTTCTCTGGGATTGTGATTTGTGGATTTTTTGTGTAAATATTCTATTTCCATACCTATATCATTTTCTTACCTCCCTAGACTCCAACTCTTGTTGTGTTTCCTCTAAATCCTTCTTGAATTAATGACATCTTTATAATTATTGTGGTTACATATATACATAATTATTATTTTTGTTATATTTCCACAGAGAGAGAGAGAGAGAGAGAGAGAGAGAGAGAGAGAGAGAGAGAGAGAGAGAGAACTACAGGCTTCTGAAGAAGGGAGGAACTTCTTGATAATAGGTTATCCAATCTCAAGTAGTTAGTCCTAAGAACATGTACGAAGGACAGCTACATGCTTTAAGTTACCCCACCAAGCTGATATTTTCTATGTCTCTAAGTATAAAGCAGAATCACGCAAACCTGGGTGTAGAGCACTACCTAGTGTTCAATCAGCACATTGATGACAGGCTCGAATCCTATAAGATGAGCATAGTTCCAGGCTCTGGAAGAATCATGCATGTATGTGATTACTGTCCCTTCCCATAAGAAAGGCTGGTCTCAGCCAAAATAATGGAGAGATTTTGTCTAAAATCAGAAAAACTATATTTTTAACTTCTACCTCATCACAGAAAACTTTTAAAAATCTAAGGGCTGCAAAAATATCTAAAGTACATCTGAAAAATAAAAGGCTTTCCCCCAAGAAGACATACAAATATGCCACGAACGAATATGTGAGTAGATGCTTGATCTCATTGGTCCCCACAAAGCTCAAAACTTCACAATGTGGCAACAATTTACACAGAGACAGTCGTAACAACAGCATTAATGGAACAAATGAAGACACTGGCAAAGCTGTGGAGAAACTGGAACCCTCACACATCAATACTGAGAAAGCAAAAATGGTACATCTGCCTTAACGAAAGTTTGTTGGTTACTGAATATATGAAAGAGAATTACTGCATGACTCTGCAATCATGTACTGAATATATGAAAGAGAATTACTGCATGACTCTGCAATCATGTACAGACAAACATTCAAAAAAAACTGAAGACTAGGAGGTAAACAAATATTTGAAATTAAATGTCAATGTCAATTGAGTATTATTCACAAGAACTGAGACATGAAAAGAACTTGAAAATACAGAAAGTGATGGCTATATAGAAAAATATACAATTTGAAAACAATGGAGTATTGAAATAAGGCAAGTTCTAATACACATTACAAAGCAACAAATTTTATGTGAAGTAAAAGAAATCCAACCCAAAGAGAAAAAAATCTAATTCTAAACATATACTTCCTGTAACAGACACAATTTCTATGACTCAAAACTGAGTTTAAGGGAAGAATTGTTACTGCTTAATGGGCTGACAGATGAAAACCTTCTGGGAAGCACATATATATTCACAACACAGTGAATATGTGTCAAATAACAAAGTTGCAGTTATAAAAACACTTATGGAATTCAGAAAATGGCAGATCAATATGCTACTTTGGCTTCTGCTTCCTCTGAATTTGGGAATAAGCAGTCAAGGAAAAAACTTTCTCTCAGCTTCCCCTGCACAGATTCCCCTAAGGTAGCATGTGAGGCTCTCCCTGAGAGTCCAGCCAACCAGGGAGGAATAAGTTACCACAGGAGAAGACGCTGAAGGCCCATACCATGCCCAGACAGACTTCTTAGAGTCTACCCTCCGTCTCAAAAGGACACATTCAGATTTCCCCAAATAATTTACTCTTTCCAACTTGTGTGCATTACCCTACATCTCCATCTGTGAATAAGGAAGAGAAGCTTCTAGGTGCCAGTAGGTGTTTAGATATTCATTTTCTTTTCGTTTGATGTCCTCAGACTTGTGTTAGCTTGCATAACTTTTTGCCTGTTCATTTGTGAATGTATTTCATCAACTTAAATCAGAGAGTAAACAAACTCCCATGCACAATCATCAAAGTGAAGTGTGTGTGCGCACACGCATGCATGCATCAGAAAGAGAGAGAGAGGGAGGAAAGGAGGGAGAGAGAGAGAGAGAGAGAGAGAGAGAGAGAGAGAGAGAGAGAGAGAGAGAGAAAATCCCATGCAATGTTTTCCAGAGTATCTGTAATTTTCTTCTATAGAATAATAGAGATCCTGGTAGTCCACGGCTCTTTGCCTGTTCTTCATTGCAATACTTTAGAAAATGTCCCTATGTGAGAAGTTTGAAATCAAGTCTCAACACCAACTGCTGCTGATTTATTTACAAGTAACAATGAAAAAAAGTTAAGGTTTTGTGGTAATTTCTATTTATTGTGACTTGACAATATTGAAATATTGCTGCTTTTATTAAGTTGATTTCTGTATTAATAATAATATTATTGATCTACTTGGGTATGAATCACAATAATCAAGGTATGCCATATTACAAAACAAATTAATGACTCCAAACACTTAGTTGTCAGTGGTTACAAGCCACCCACAGATCAGCCTGCATCTTCAGACATGACGGTGGGATGACATCTCCAGGCCCACCTGGCGCCGTGAGCAAGTATGTGGTGGACAAAAAGGAGAGAAAGAGAAGCAGAATGGTTCATATGCTGTGGAAAGAGGCAGAATGGAAGAAATGAAGGCTGTACAGAGTAGGCTAATCTTCAAGGCCTGTTGCCACTGGGGACCATGATGGCACAGAGGCTCGAGCTAGTGTCAAGGGTCAATGTCATGTGCAGGCCTGCACAGCTACTGAGGACCATGTCTGGATCCATGGTTCTACTGTAGGCTGTGTCTGGGTTGATATCTGGGGTTCCTGTTTCCATCAAAGGCCATGTGGATGCCTGAAATTGGGGGCCATGTTAGTGTCCAAGGGCTGTACTTTCATTGGATGCCTGCCAATATGAATGACCTGCATTACCATCTGGGACAATGTTGACATCCAAACCTGGCAGCATGCTGAGGACCATGTCTGAATTTGTGGCCCCACCACAACCAAGGTAAGTGTTGAAATCTGAGGCCTGTGTTGCCACCAAAATATGGTGGGCCACAACCTATAACCTTCTTGGTGCCTGGGTCCTTGCTGCTCCCAGCAACCATCCTGATCTGAGTGACTTGTGCTTCTACCTGGAGCCAGGATGTCATCAGAGCCCAAGCTGTTCCCAAGGGCTATGTCTAGTTTTGTGACTTTGCTGTGTGGTCTGTGTTGATGTTTGTGACTCATGTCACTTCAGGGGGCCATAAGAACCATGTCTGATTAGATCAGAAGGCTAGGGTGAGGCGGTCCCACCCTTCACTGGCTTGGGAGAGCTGGCCCTGCACCTCACTGGTTATTGCAATAAGAGAGCTTGCTGGCCCTGACCCTCACAGAAGAGCTGTCTTATCCACAACTTGGGAGAAACATTCCCACCTCTAACCATGAGAGAAGAAGAACCAAAGCTGATGGAATGGGCATAGGAGAAGTGCCTCCACCATTGCCTGAGGGCAGGGGTCCTCTGGCCTGGACTGAACAGCACAGCTCCCACCCAGGCACACAGTGGGGGGGAGGTGTCCACTGTAACAATTAACCTGCTGAAGCTTGTGAAGGGACAGTTCCTGTGGAACAATACCCACAGGATTTCCAAGACTCAGGGCAACTGGGAGAAAGCCAAGAGGAGTTTTGGTGAACAGCTAGTGATGATGGTGTACCAGAAACCAGATGCCTTGAAGCAGACCAGTTACTCAATGCAATGAACATTTACAAGGAAAGCTGTGTGATACACCTCAGCTCCCAGTGCCACCAAGACAAATGAAGAAATGTTGGAGAGGCAGAGAAGATGGAGGAGCTAAGAGGATGTTTGGTTTGGTTTTGGTTTTATTCTTTTTTTTTTTTGTTTTTCTTGTTATTGTTTGCTTGGTTTGGTTTATTTGAATTTCCATTTGGCGGGTACTGCAGGCATAAGGGGAGGATACGAAAGGTATGGG
>NW_004949271.1:12245-15905 GCF_000317375.1 Microtus ochrogaster | reverse complement strand
TCATGAGATGGACAGCAAGGATCTGCCATAGTCTTTCCGCCAGTTGTTCTACCACACCACATAGGTCCAATTAATCACAGACTCAAGCGTTTGAACCACTGAGGTTAAACACTCCTTCTTCCATTTTTTTTTTTATTTTCTCAGACCTCTCATGATGCCAGAAAAGTGACTATGACAAAAGTCTCCTAACTCAACAATGGATCAACTTTACTGCCCATCCTGTATAATGCAGTGTGGCATGAGCAGCTTTCTGTGGTTATCTACCCAGTTCCTGTCCACTAAGCCAAGTCACTGGCACATTATACAAGAGAACCTGACCTTTTAATCATAAATTCATCAAGACATGGGAAAAGAGCAATACGTCTTGGAATCTGGCATGTTAATTCCTCCAGACTTTTTTCTTCTAGAAATTAAAGACTGTTGGGCTGGAGAGATGGCTCAATGGTTAAGAGCACTGGCTCCTCTTCCAGAGGTCCTGAGTTCAATTCCCAGCAACCACATGGTGGCTCACAACCATCTGAAATGAGATCTGGCACCCTCCTCTGGCATGCGGGCATACATGGAGGCAGAATGTTGTATACATAATAAATAAATCTTTAAAAAAAAGAGAACTGAAAAGTAAATATACATAAAATGCTGAAATGATTACATTTAAAAAAAGAAATTAAAAGCTGTTGAGAGACGGAAGTAGTCTTCTACAGGATGGTTATCCAATCACAATCAGGCATATAAGGAACACTTAATAGACTCAACAGGTTGGATTTATTTGTTTATTCATAGCACATACAAAAAAAGCCAAACAAACAAAAAACATTTAACTAAATAATAAGAGGCATGAAATAGAAAATGAAGAGAATCATATGGGAAGCTAGAGGAAGAAGTAAGGGAAGTAATAATGTAAGTAAATTAAAATCTTAAGAAGGTAAAAGAAAAATAATCCAAACTGAAGTAGATTTTCAATGGAAGAAGACATCTAGAAGAAGAGGCAAATGCATGCCTTTAGTGCAGATGAAATGTCTAGAAGATTATCTGCAGAGTTGAAAAGAGCACACCATAAATGAAGAAGTAACGGAATGTGGACAATTGTAGCTAGAGAGGAAAGAACCGGGAAGGCTGGGCAAAGACTGATGATAGAGATGAGTGAAGAATGGCATGGGACCTGGTGGGCTATTGTCCTATAGAACAAGGGACCACTGACCTGTAGAGGAAACACAGCCTGGAAAGAGAGCATGTAAGTGACTCAGTTGCATAGTGAGGCCACGGGGAGGGAAAAAGTGGTTGTGAGCTTAACAAAAGAGTCATTGTGACTTCCATTAAAGATTCAGTTTCCTCTTTGAAAGCAGAAACAAGGGGTGGGGATAAGTCAAGCAGCCATGAAAAGCTGTAAGACTTCAGTGAGACTGAGACCCATGTTGAAATGTCCCTAGTTTGTCAGAGCTCAGTGATTCTTGCAGAGGCAAGGACTTTCTGGGGACATAGGCAACTTGACTTCCTAGTTTACTTTCTGTGCAGAGAGGAGGCAGCCACACACTGATGTGTATCACTGCTGGCACAGAAGTACACAGATGTCTGAGAAAGGGAAGTCTTCTCCAGAATGAGAGAGAAGTCCTCTGTCCTTGGTCTGGTGACCTTGCACCCATCAGGGACATCTCCTTTTTGAATGTTGTCAGCACCATATGAGTAATAGATCAGCCT
Source organism: Microtus ochrogaster (assembly GCF_000317375.1). Lineage (NCBI taxonomy): Eukaryota > Metazoa > Chordata > Mammalia > Rodentia > Cricetidae > Microtus > Microtus ochrogaster. Next base: position 14,210 of record NW_004949271.1, on the reverse strand, counting down.
CAGTCCGTGACCCAGGTCCTGTCTATACCAGTACATATTGCCATGGTTGAAAGTCTGGTGACAGTTCAGTTCCACCTTTCCTCCTGTTACTGTCACCTTGCTTCTTGGATTTTGGGTGATGGCAGCCTCCATGTGTTCTGTAATAGAGGAAGACACAGCCTGATAATATCATCTTAGCTAAGAGAGTTAGGAATTCCCTTGAGAACAGCACACCTGTGTCCTGTCCAGCACTCACTTGCACACAGGAGACTCAAGGCCATACGGAAGAGCCTGAAGTTCATCTCAGGACCAAGGCAAGAACTGATGTCTTCCAGCCCTGTTTCTGGAAACTAGAGCTGGGTCTCTCAGTGACTTAGTGATGTCACTGTCTCCAACGAATACTTGAGCTGAACAGTTAACATGCCACACCCCTTCTGTACAGAAGCAAGTCAGCTTTCAATTATAATCTCATAATTGGAATATACAACAACATTTTCAATTATATTTATGAGAGTTCATATAGGAAAAAGTTTGTCTTTTATATTGTATTTATACATGCATGTGTTGTTTCTCTGAATTAGTTAACATATTAGGCTTATTTTATTTCTACTATGACCTATTCCTTATTTTACACTGTTTTAATTTTTACTATTTTTATAGTCTTGTGTGTGCTGTATTCTATGGAGTTTCTACTAGATTTTCACTTTGCCTTAATACTTGCAGATAAACCCACCAGTACCCTCTATGCCTACAAGAACTGCTTGGCACCCAGCAAGGTTATAAAACACCAAGGTTGATGTCATTACAATTTGAAACACTGTTTTAAGCTATCTCATACCAATTCAGAGACAAAGGCTCTAACTTCTAGGCTCAGCCCAGAGTATGACTTCATTCAATAGAATTCTGCCTTTGTTTCAGGTGAGATTGTGATTGTGAACCTAAGACTTGGTCACTGGGCATCATGTCAAGAAGAAGCCCCCTTCAGCAATGTGGGTGAGCTGTATGCCGGGAAATGTGCAGGACTGGTGACTCTAGAGTCCCAGAGAAATGTACCAAAATCATCCAGAATCTCTTGTATCACCTCTGTCATAGATTTGCTAACAAGAAATACTTGCCTGTACTCAAAGGCAGTATAGGTTCCTTTGTATAAGGCATATCTCAGTTACTGCCTACACAGATAATATCAAAATCTGAAACCTCATTTCTGTGGCCACACATCCTGGTGGGATCTTGATGGAAAGCTTCTATAATCCTGTCCTGGTGAGAAAGAACTCAAAAGAAGAAGCAGAGAAAAAAAAGCATCAGTATAGCATTCATATAAAGAAGCTGCAGACTGAGTCTGTCCATCCCAAAACCCACATTCATCTATGCCCAGTTCTTAGTTGGTTCCCAGAGACCAGCAACCACCAACAGAACAGGCCATTGCCCATGGCTGGGTCTGTCCAAAGTGGCACTTTCTACTTTACACTTAGATGTTTAGAGTGAGGAACAAGAAAGTTCATATCTCTGAGGTTCATTTCAGAAATAAGGTCTCATCTACAAGTAATGTTAGTCTGCTGAACAATATTCTGATATCATTCAAATGAGAAGTATCTGCCATAAATATTTATTTATATTCCTTTTAATTAATTGATCAATTATGAGGTAATTAATTTATGCTGTTTAAAATATAACCTCCTTCTTGAAATTATGACAATACACATGTTATATAGCTTAATATTGAACATCTATAACCTGTCACACACCCTATTCAGAGTCACAAATACTAAGCTCAGCTGGTTTTATAGCACAAGAGCCAGTGAGCTGCTAAGTTTTAGGCCAAAGTTGAGAACACCTTGGAAAATCATATGTTGATTTTTGAAGACAAAAAATGCATAGATTTTAATATTAGTGTTCATATTCTTAGACATGAAATGTTGGAAAATTTTATAAGCATCAATTCCTATGTATAAAGTGACATGTAGAAATAGTCTTCTACAGAAAAAA
>NW_004949271.1:8674-11273 GCF_000317375.1 Microtus ochrogaster | reverse complement strand
CCCAGGAGAAAGACAGTGACACAGCAGAGCAGGCTGGGGCCCCAGGCAGAGCCAGGGAGGGCAGTGCCCCACATCCTTCTCCTCAGCATGCTGCTCTCCCTGTGAGAGCAGGAGCCAGCTCCTCCTTTCAGCTCATTGCCTGTGATGTCAGGGTCTGAGGTCACTGATCTTGTAGGCGCCCATAGGCTCTCTGTAACCATGGGCATACTCTGCTGGCTCAACCCTTCCCCCTTTAGCCTCAGTCTGCTTAATGGTAAGGGAAATTGCTGTGCTGAATAACTATGGCTGGCTTGGAATGGTTTACATGTTTCCCTCTGAGGCAGTTGCTTCCTTCTCTTCTAGTTTCAGGAGGTTCTGAATTGCCCAGGCTACAGTCCGTGACTCCCTGTGGTGATGCCCAGTGGGTGTACAAAGATGATCGATCCCCTGGACCCTGCCTTCTACCTCCTGAGACAGCACTGTTTTCGGTTCCTCAGCTAATACCCTACTGCAGGTGCCAAACCAGATCTCTGCAGCAGTTCACCACGTGTATTCAAAGTGCCCCCTAGTGGCCATCTCTGCAGTCACTAGACTGAACCTTGACTGGCTGTGATTGAGGGCTCAGAACTCAAAATCGGGTATAGGGTGTCACCCAGAAAACACTGCAGAGTTGTTGGCATTTCCAGTTTACTCAATAAAATCTCAAATATTGTTTGTGCTAGTGAAGGATGCATAAAGTGAACTCATTTAAAAGGAGAAGAAGAATACACAGTAATTTCTAAATTGTATCACAGTGTTGCAGGGAGACATATTCCAGTCATTAGATGCCAGATGCCGATGGAAGGGGCATGGACCTTGGCAAAAAAAACCTTTAGTCTAAAAGACTTTTTTTATTGATTTTATTGAGCTACACATTTTTCTCTCTTCCCCTATTTTCATCTCCTCTTCCCTTCCAACCCTCTCCCACATCCCCATGCTCCCAATTTACTCAGGAGATCTTGTCTTTTTCTACTTTCCATGTAAATTAAATCCATGTATATCTCTCTTAGGGTCCTCATTGTTGTCTAAGTTCTCTTGGATTGTGATGATTTGTGGGCTGGTTTTCTTTGCTTTATGACTAAAAGCCACTTATGAGTGAGTACATATGATATTTGTCTTTCTGGGTCTGGGTTATCTCACTCAATATGATGTTTTCTAGCTCCATCCATTTGCTTGCCAATTTTAAGATGTCATTATTTTTTTCTGCTCTGTCATACTCCATTGTGTAAATGTACCACCTTTTTCCTTATCTATTCTTCGGTCAAGGAGCATTTAGGTTGTTTCCAGGTTCTACTATGAACATAGTTGAGCACATGTCCTTGTGGTATGATTAAGCATCCTTTGGGTATATACCCAAAAGTGGTATTCCTGGGTCTTGAGGAAGGTTGTTTCCTAATTTTCTGAGAAATGGCCATACTGATATCCAAAGGGGCCGGACCAATTTGCACTCCCACCAGCAATGAAGGACTAACACCAATCAAAGTGAATTTTTTTATAATAGGCTGACAGTAGATGCTGTCAGTGGAGAGGCCAAGTGAACGCTTGGAAAACTAAATCGGTCTAAGGAAGGGAAAGCCGAAAAGGGTAGAATGTTGCAATTATTGTAGACAGCTAGCTTGTCTTTGAAGAAATTTCAATATTAAAATTTTACTTTGAAATTCCCACTTGCAAAATTGGACAATTTGAAGTTACCCTCGGCTCACTTACACCTTGTTACCACTCTCTCTGTGTTTCCTTAATAATGTTATCTTCAGATTCATTAATCTTTCTTTACAGAACATCCATCTATGTTACTTGCAGTCAGTTATTTCTCATCACAGATTTTAGAATTTTGACTGGCAACTTGGCATATCTCCCTCTTGTCTACCAACCTGTTAAGGTATGTGCTGCAGATGCACTGTTTAATGTTATTGCCAGCCAATTTGTCAGAAATAGGTTGTTTTCTAGTGATTTATTTGACCCATTGTGGTGATTCCTATTTTCTTCTTTTTTTTGTAAAGCTGTAATCTTTTATTAGCTGCCAAATGGTATAGTTTATCTTGGACACTTTTATATGTTTTCTAATTAACAAATTCATAGCTTTATTCTGCAATATGCTGATGTCACTGAGAAATTAAAATCAGGGAAATAGATAGCGGATCAATCCTGGTCTTTGTAGGAAGTCTTTTGCTGTAGGAATTCTTACCACCAGTAGCTTTTAAGTTACCCTCCCACTTGGGCATGGCCTTTTATACAATTTATACCAATGTAAAGTACTCATCCAGCCTCTTTTTTTCTGGCTTCGCGATTTGGTTGCTGCTCCCCGTTCCAGGAGAGGATTGTGACTTATGAGTCTACCCCTAAACAATTAACCCTTTATTATACTCAATTCTGAGCTAGTGTGGGATTTCTTTTAAGCATCCTTCTTCATCTGGCACTCAAGGTTGGGTGTACTTTTTTACAATCTTCTGTCCAGAATTCCAAATAGAAACCTCAGAAAAACCCTACAAAATACTCAGAGATTATCTGCAATTATACCAGACAGTAATCTTGGAACTTAATCATCATTTTACTTTCACAGGTACCCATAGAAAGAACATCG
>NW_004949271.1:7065-8144 GCF_000317375.1 Microtus ochrogaster | reverse complement strand
TCTAATATGAAATCTTAGTCTTTAAGTTATATAGGTATTAAGAATGATAGAACAATAGTCGTCTATATTTGTCATACTTTTACTTAGACTAATCATGTTCTTTAGATACATAGAGATTGCATTCTACGTAGATAGGTAGTCATCAACCACTTTAAAGAGCTGTAGTATATGGCATTTAAATAACTTAGGTTTCTGTTGACATAAAACACGGTTGCTCCTGGCAGCACTGATCTATTCCCAAGAGAATGTTGAGCACTGAAGATACTCCACTTGGAACTTGTTTTCTTCTTGGCAAAACTGTCCTTGGGCAAGAAACTGCCCATGCATTGATCACTGACAAAATGCATATGTCCAGACAGAACAAGCAGGATACAATAAAAAAGGCTGTCAAACCTTGCCAAGACAGGGTAAGATGTTTTTAAAATTTTTTCCTGACTCTGAAAATGGTCTGTCAGTTACTCTAGGCCTTAGTCAAAATTGGTTGCTCCAACATTGCAAATGAAAATTTGGGTGATTTCTTGTTTAACCAGTTGTCTGTCATTTGTTGCAAATTTTAGAAATTGCTTGACTACACTTTCTGTTTACTTAAGTAATAATATTTCCCTTCTTGGGTCTTCTTTGGGGTTGCAGACTAGATACTACTACTACTTTACTCTCCTGACTTGGCAAAGTTATTTATATACAAGACATAAACTCATTAGTTAATGAATATTAATAACTATTGAAACATTTATCATATGTTTCTTGCTTGATATTGTTTATGCTTGTTGTAATACTAATTTTTTACCTGATATTTGTTTTTATTGAATATAACTATACATTAGACTTAGAACTTTCTTTTTTTATTGTGTCAGGACTTTTATTTACTTATTTTTTTTATTGAAAAAAATTTCTACCTCCTCCCAGCCTCCTATTTCCCTCCTCCTTCTCCCCCTCCTCTTCCCCTCCCTCACCAGTCCAGAGAGCAGTCAGGGTTCCCTGCCCTGTGGGAAGTCCAAGGTTCTCCCCCCTCCATCCAGGTCTAGGAAGATGAGCATCCAAATTGGCTAAGCTCCCACAAAGCCAGTACATGCAGTAGG
>NW_004949271.1:0-5315 GCF_000317375.1 Microtus ochrogaster | reverse complement strand
AGGATCAACCTACCCCAGGACCAAGCAATACCACTCTTAGGAATATACCCAAGAGATGCCCTATCATATGACAAAAGCATTTGTTCGACTTAGAACTTTCTTATTTAAATGAAAGGGGGTGGTACTGTACTATTTCCTACCATTAGGCTTTAAGTTACCCGCCCACTTGGGCGTGGACTCTTATACAATTTATGCCAATGTAAAAGCACACAAGGGCCTTTTTTTCCGGGTGCGGGATTTGGTTGCTGTTCTCCTTTCCAGCATAGAATTGTGATCTGTGAGTCTACCCCTAAATTAATGACCCTCTATTATACTCAATTCTGAGCTAGTGTGGGATTTCTTTTAAGAGTCTTTCTTCAGTCTTTGTCAGAAAACTATATAAAACATAGAGATGGACTCAACTTAAAAATTCATAAAGTAATGGGTAGGTAGAAAAATGCACAATTTTAATATAATGAAGTATTAAAATAAGTCAAGTTTCTATACAGATTACAAATGTAACAAATATTATGTGAAATGAAAGAAACCAGTCACAAAGAAGAAAAAATTATACTTCTGAACATAGACTTCCTAAAATAGACAAGATCATGCCTATGGATTAAAGTATGGAATAAATCTTTCTCTCAGATTCTCCTGGTAGACAAGACATAGATTCTCCAAAATAAGCATGTTAACCTCTGCCTGGGAGTACAGGCAACCAGGGAGTATTATAACAGGAAGAGACATTGGAGGTCTATACCATGCCCAGATATATTTGTCAGCAGCTAAGATCCATCTCTTAAGATCATTTTCCATTTTCTACCAAATATTTATTCTTCCCCAGCCTTCCTGTATCACCCTACACCTCAGCATGTGAAGAGGGAATAGAAGTTTCTAGATATCAGTAGGTGTTTATTCATTTTCCTTTAAATTAATGTCCCCAGGTAATCAGCATGTATATGTTTTTGTTTTTTAATCTGTGAATTTATTTCTAGACACAATGCAAAGAAAACAAATATATCTTCTCCTATTAACATCACAATGAACTTTGTTATTATCATGTAGTTCATTGTGATTCTAAAGATTAAAAAAGAGAGGAAAGAAAGACTATCTTCAAAATGACAAAGAAAATAAAATAAACATTAATAGATTAATTCTTTATGAATGTACTTAAAAGAAAAGAATTTAAATAAATGAAATATACTGGTTACTAATAAAATGGGATTTTTTTAGAAAGTGTCCCATGGAAGGTTTCTGATGTGGCTGTAATTTTTCTCCTGTTCACACTTCCACACACATTCTGCTTTGTAATTCTTTAGAAAATGTTTCTTCCTGGTATGTTTGAATTCAAGACTCATCGCTTCAGCTGCTGATAGGTTGCTGATAAGTGACAATGAAAAATGTTAATGTTTTATGCTAATTCTATTTACTTTTTCTTGAGTTGACAATTCAGGAGGAGCATTCTATTGTTTCCTGGCTTATTTTTTTATTAAAAAACAGTATTCTTTATCTTTTGGGGATAAGAGTTCTGTAGGCAAGGTATGCTATATGACAACAAAATATTACTTGTTTTGTTTAGATGTTAACTGATACTCAAAGATTCGGGTATTAAAGACTTACTGGTCTACCCAGTGTCAAAGAAAGATCATGAAGATTTAGGTTTCACCATTGGTTAATCTATGGATAGGTTTAAAATAGAAAAATCATTCAGTCATGAAGACAAGTTTAGAAAGAAGGGAAAGGTAGAATGACACAGACCAATAGAGGCATATCTTAAAGATCTCTCTCTTTGTTTCTCTCTCTCTCTCTCTCTCTCTCTCTCTCTCTCTCTCTCTCTCTCTCTCTCTCTCTCCTTTCCACTCCTTCTTCCTTTCTCTATCCTTCTTCTTGACTATCATGAAATGGGTACCTCAGCTCTGTCATAATCTTCTTACAAGGCTGCTCTGCCACAACACAGGCTCCCAAACAACAGGTTCAATTAATCATAGACTATAGAAATACAGAGGCAAAATAGACCTTTCTTTATTTTCTTGAAACTGTCACGACACCAGAAAAGTGATTATAGCATGAATCTTCAAACTCAAAGTCAACTCAGCTTTATTGCCCATTCAGTAAACTGCAGTGTAGCATAAACAGTTTTCTTTAATTGTCTACCCAATTACCACCCACTGAGCCAAGTTACTTACACATTGTAAGAAGAGAATATGATGTTTATATTTCTAAATTAATCAAGAACTGGAGAACGAGGTATATAGCTTGATTTCTGGAATGCTAATCATGCCATTTCTTTTTCGGGAAGATGAGATTTAGTCCCCCATTTTACAAATATGGGTATATATAATTGTAGCCAACACAAAATAGATATTAGGTTACATTTACATATTTATTCACACCACACCAAAAAAAACACCAAAATAATCATTAAAGATTGAGAGATAATTAATTTTGAATAGGGTAAATGTGAACAATTAGAGGGAGAAAAGGAAGAAACAAAGTAATTAAATTACAGTCTTAAGATGAAAAAGAAAAATAGCCCAACCTTAACATATATTTTATGGGAAGAAGATATATAGAAATAAGGGACAGGCATGTGTTCTGTGCAGAAGAAATATCCTTAGAAAATATCTCCAGAGTTGAAAACAGAACAATACATATGAGGAAGTAATGGAATGTAGACAAGTTTAGCAGGAGAGGAAAGAACTTGGGAAGGCTGAGTAAAGAGTTGAGTGAAGAAACAGACATAGAACCTTACGGGTTATTGTCCTAAAGAACAAAGGGGTTACTGACCTATACAGTAAACACAGCCAAGAAAGATATCTTACTTACAGAGGCAGGGACTTCCTGTGGCATACAGACATCTTGACTTCCTAATTTAAGTGCAGAGGGGAGGCAGCCACACATTGCTGTGTATAACTGCTGGCACAGAAGTACACAGCTGTCTGAGAGGGGGAAGCCTTCTCCAGAATGAGAGAGAAGTCCTCTCTCCTTGGTCTGGTGACCTTGTACCCATCAGGGGCATCTCCTTTCTCGATGCTGTCAACACCATATGAGTAATAGATCGGCCTCAGGGCATGACCCAGTTCCTGCCGATACCAGTACATGTAGTCATGGCCATCAGTCTGGTGACAGCTTAGTTCCGCCTTTCCTCCTGTTACTGTCACCTTGCTTCTTGGGCTTTGGGAGACTGCAGCCTCCATGTGTTCTGTAATAGAGGAAGACAGAGTCTGATGATGTCATCTTAGCTAAAAGACTGGGGAATTTTGTTAAGGACAGCACACCTGTGTCCTGTTCAGCACTCACTTGCATACAGGAGACTCAAGGCCACACAGAGGAGGCTGAAGATCATCTCAGGACCAAGGCAAGATCTGATGTCTTCCAGCCCCGTTTGTGGAAACCAGAGCTGTGACTCTCAGTTGCTTTTGATGTCACTGTCTTCGACAAATCTGAGCAGCACAGTTAAAATGCCACACCCCTTCCCTACAGAAACAAGTCAACTTATAATTATAATCACATAGTTGGGGTACAAAACAATATTTGGAGTATATATTTACAAATTTCTACTTCAAATCAGAAAAGATTTGTGGGGGTTTTTGTTTGTTTGTTTCTAGAAGCACGTACTCTTACTTTGATTTTAGTCAACATATTAGGGTTATATTATTCCCACTCTGATACAATTTTCTATTTTATTTTTTGTATAAAGGGTATTTATTTATTTTTAATATATTTTATTGCTTTTATTGAGCTATATATTTTTCTCCACTTCCTTCTACCATCACCCATGATCCCCACACTCCAAATTAACTCAGGAGATCTTATCTTTTTCAACTTCCCAGGTAGATTAGATCAATGTATGTTCCTCTTAGAGTCCTCTTTGTTGTCTAGGTTCTCTGGGGTTGTGAATTATAGGCTGATTTTTCTTTGCTTTATGTCTAAAAGTCACTTATGAGTGAGTACATATTATATTGTCTTTCTGTGTCTGGATTACCTCACTCAATATGATGTTTTCTAGATCCATCCATTTGCCCACAAATTTAAGATGTCATTATTTTTCCCAGCTGTTTACTACTCTGTGTGTGCAACATTTTCCTTATTCATTCATCAGTCAAGGGGCATTTAAGTTGTTTCCAGGTTCTGGCTATAAAAAATAATACTACTACGAACATTTTTGAGCACATGTCTTGGAATATGACTTAGCATCCTTTGGGTATATACCCAAAAGTGGTATTGCTGGGTCTTGACATAGATTGTTTCCTAATTTTCTGAGAAATCACCATACTGATTTCCAAAGTGGCTGTACCATTTTGCACTCCCACCAGCAATGCAGGAGTGTTTCCTTTACCCTATGTCTTATCCAGCATAAGTTGTCCATCAGTGTTATTGATCTTGGCCATTCTTAGAGATGGAATATGGAATCTCCATGGAATATGGAGTTGTTTTGATTTGTATTTCTCTAATGGTTAAGGATGCTGAACATTTCCTTAAGTGTCTTTCAGTCAGTTTAGATTCCTCTGTTGAGAGTTCTCTGTTTAGGTCTGTTCTTCATTTTTTTTTTTTTGGATTGTTTGTTCTTTTGATGACCAGTTTTTTGAGTTCTTTGTATATTTTGGAGATCAGTCCTCTGTCTGATGTGGGGTTGGTGAAGATCTTTTTCCATTCTGTAGGCTGCTGTTTTGTCTTATTGACCATGTCTTCTGCTTTACAGAGGCTTCTCAGTTTCAGGAGGTCCCATTTATTAATTGTTTCTCTCAGTGTCTGTGCTACTGGGGTTATATTTAGGAAGTTGTCTCCTGTGCCCATGCATTGAAAGTTATCTTTCACTTTCTCTTCTATCGGGTTCAGTGTGGTCAGATTTATATTGAGGTCTTTAATCTATTTGAACTTGAGTTTTGTGAATGGCAATAGATATGAATCTATTTTCATTCTTCTACAGGTTGATATCCACTTATGCCAGCACCATTTGTTGAATATGCTTTCCTTTTTCCATTTTATATTTTTTTGCTTCTTTGTCAAAAATCAGCTATTCGTAAGCGTGTGCATTAATATTCAGGTCTTTGATCCTGTTCTGTTGGTCCTTCTGTCTGTCTTTATGCCAATACCAGGCTGTTTTCAGTACTGTAGCTATGTAGTAGAGTTTGAAGTCAGGGATTGTGATGCCTCCAGAAGATACTTTATTGTAGAGGATTGTTGTGGCCATCCTGGGTTTTTTTCTTTTCCATATGAAGTTGAGTGTTGTTCTCTCAAGGTTTCTGAATAATTTTACTGGGATTTTGAGGACAGTGCATTGAATCTGCAGATTGCTTTTAGTAAGATTGCCATTTTTATTATGTTAATTCTAC
>NW_004949270.1:264987-266251 GCF_000317375.1 Microtus ochrogaster | reverse complement strand
TGTGGGAGACTCTCTCTGGCCTGAACCTCTATGAGTTGGCTAAGTTGGCTGATAAATTAGCCTAGGAATCTTCTTGTCCATGTCTCCTCATTGCTCAGATACATGTGTGTGCCACCACAACCATAAATTTAATGTGAATTCTGGAAACTAAATCAATTCCATATTTACAGAAAACAGCTTAATGTCTAAAGTATTTTACTATTAAGGAAATAGGTTGATTTCTTTGACATATTTTATCACATATTACTTTTAATGTTTTAAGTGTCAATGTAGCATTGTTCAACAATTCATCTGGGTGAGTCCATTATTTTTGCCATAGGATAACAAAATTATATCTGGAGAAAAGTAAATACTGTGTCCATGTTGTACTCATGAAATCTGATTTTGATGAAGGTAGTTTATATTATATTGGATTATAAGTTAGTACTGATTTGTCTTCTAATTTCAGAAAGTTAGGATCCAATTAAAATTATGAATAAATATATGCATGGACTGAGACTTTGAAAATGTTTCTTACAGAACTGTTTAGCCCAGCCCTATGTGACTTGTAACATGAATCTTTTTAATGTTCATATTTCTTCAAATATGCTCAAAACTGTTATGAATTTTGACAATCATTTACCCAATATTTCCTCAGACCTTGTCTTGGTAATGAATAAAACATCCTCTTTTATATCAACCATCAATGAAATCACAGAAGATGTTGTAAGAATGAGATTGCGAATTCAATTTGCTGTTTTTAAATTTGACTGCAGGGAACCTTTACCCATAACACAATATTAAGTTGGTCCTTATAAGTGAGAATACATGATTTCAGTTAATGCAATAAATGTGACTACACTGGGTGCTCTTCTTCAGAATCTCAAATTCTGTGTAGAACCTAAAGGTAAGAGTCGTAGGAAACTGGCAGTATAATTCTAGGGATTTAGAAATAAGAAGATTCTAGGGACTCTTAAGATTAAGATGGAATTCTGATTCTTCTGCATATCACCTCTACATTTTACACACTGAAGATAAATTAATGTCATTAAAATTGATTTGATGGTGTGTATTTACTTCCAAGTTACCATCTTTCTAGGTGTCTCCAGGTTTTGGGAAATCTCAGATTAAACATTTCCCATAGTTTCAGCACTATTTTCTTTTTTTGCAATATCTGGGATAGTAATCTTTCAGCACCATCACTTTGTGTGTGTTCAGTAGTTATAGCAAACCAGAAACTCCATGGGGTGAGTAACAATGATGGCAAAAATTTAAGACTTTCAAC
>NW_004949270.1:259113-259636 GCF_000317375.1 Microtus ochrogaster | reverse complement strand
TTTTTTTTCTTTTCTCAATAAAAAAATATAAAAAGAAAAAAACACAATTTTAAAAGATAAAAATGAAAATTATGCCTTAATTGACACATAATGCCTTAATCCATGCATATTTACTCTAAATTTCTTGAATATGGATTACCACGAGCAACCTACCACAGACAGATTTTTGCATTATGACACCAACGTGACCTTTGCTAAAGTGAGGTGGAGAGACCCTTGAACTGAACTATGGAGAGGACTCAATCCTGTTTTACTTTGTGGTCAAGAGCATGTCTGTATTTTCTACAGGATGTGGATCAAGAAATATGACTGGTTTGATGTATCCAGCAGAAGGATACCAGCCCTTATGACATCATAACTGTGAATGTTCTCTTCAAAAGAATCAGAATGATAACCTATGCTCCTTACTTGATGTGGGAGTGTCATATATCAATCTGTTGATTTCATTGGTTAAGCAATAAAGAAAGTGCTTGGCCCTGATAGGTTAAAACATAGGTGGGAGGAGTAAACAGAACAGAATGCT
>NW_004949270.1:253477-254447 GCF_000317375.1 Microtus ochrogaster | reverse complement strand
TGTCATTTCAGTTCCCTGCCGAACTTCAACTTTGGTTTCACTTGCAGTAGTTGAGTCTCCACTGGCATTAGTTGCCGAAAAGTTCTGAAACTTTTGACTGGATAATTACCAAAAGAAATTATACGTTTATTGTGAGAGTCTCCAAAGAAACATCATTCTTGGCAAGGTACTTATTATTTCACTTTCCATAAAGGCAAAAACATTTCATATGGAAATTGTTCAAAATATCAACATCTGTCATATAAGAGATTAGTGTAGAAGTATGAGTGGTTCACAAGACTCCAGTCTAACAAAAGTCATTCTACCCAACAATTCAGTTGATAATTTTATGAAACCTATGTGGAACATTTTAATCACCATGCAGAAAAAAGTAGTCATTGGGGAATTATTGGATATCTAATGAAGTATCAGTTATAAAAATGGGTCAGTGTCATAATCTGTAATGGGAATTTTTTGGTCTTTGTAAAACCTAATGCACACTAATCACAAGTGCTGATTTAGAATTATAATAAAAGTTATTTTTCTTGCCCAAGCACTGACAGGAATTGTCAATAGTGCCCTATCCTAGAAGAATTTACATATGAAACATTTCTAAAATGTAAGTCAAATATATCTATTAAGTGCTACAAAAGCATGTGCTATGTTCTCAATCTAAAAACACGCAGTGGATGCCATGGAATTGTACAACTCTATTTAAAGAGGAAAGTAAGATTATTCATTGTTCAACAGTTAATGAAGAAATACAAATTTATTGGTTTTATATATGCTCTCTGACCACTAACTCTCCACCTTAGGGGGTTTTAGCCCAAGAGAAAAGTTTGAAATAAAATAACTGATGACTCACCTGTAAAATATTGGTACCCAAATATAACCAAAAGTCAGTAATTCACAGGAACCAGTTGGGAATACAGAGAACTATTGTTCTCAGGGTCATGACTTATTTCAAAAAAGAATAGTTGTTAAACTCAGC
>NW_004949270.1:250556-252543 GCF_000317375.1 Microtus ochrogaster | reverse complement strand
AGCAGAGATTATACTGCCTTTTACTACTAATAAAATAAAAAAGTTATGGGCAGACAATGAACCTGGCAAAGAGCTTGTGTTAATTTCAAGGGAGCAATTAATAGCAATTATCCCAAAAGCAATAGACTTAACCTTATAAAGAGAACTACTTGGGATTTTTCCCCAAATTGTGCATGACATGCCAATAACTAGAGTCTGTACTTTGAATACTGATGTGTATAAATCAGGAAAGGTAGGTTGAACATCAGAATAATTAAGTACGCTGTAAAAATTCTGTCCAGAATGCAAAGTTATATGCTATTCTCATGGTACTAAGGGACTTTAAAGAACCTCTCAAATAGGTGTTTATTCTTAATATGCAGAAAGAGTTGTCTTGCATATTGAAATGGTTGAATATATACCAGATGATACATAATTGACTTCATTGCTCATTCAGTTTCAAGACATAATCAAGGAATAGGCTTTGTCCAATATACATAACACACATCAGATCCCATATGGGTTTTGAATGTCCTCTAGCACAATGTAATGCAGAAGTTGATCAATTATTGATTAGAAGTGTGCTGAAGGCCTCAGAATTTCATGAAAAACATCATTTCATTAGCAAAGTCTTAAAGAGTTTTCTAATACATGGCAACAAGCTAAAGAGATTATAAAGAAATGTCCTACTTGCTGTTTCTATAATCAAATACCATTACCTGCAGGGAATAGCCCAAAAAGTGCTCAAAGGAATAAGATCTAGCAGATGGATGTGTTCTAATTTACAGAATTTGGAAAATTAAAAATATGTGTTCCAAACCATAGATTCTTATTCAGGTTTTCAATGGGCAACTGCCTTGAGCTCAGAAAACTCCAATTCAGTCATAATGCATTTATTAGAAGTTATGGCTATAATGGGTCTTATTCCACAAATAAAGACAGACAATGGTCCAGCATATGTATCTAAGAAAGTGAAGCAGGGTTTTTTTGCTTATTATAATATAAAGCATATTACAGGTACACCAAACAATCCTACATGTCAAGCAGTTATAGAAAGGTTAAATTGAACTATAAAAGGTATGCTAAACAGAGAGGAATGGAAAATATTCCCAGAAATAGATTACACAATGCTATATTAACCTTGAATTTTCTAAATGTTAATGAGGAAGGAACAATTGCAGCAAAGAGACATTTTGTAATAGAAAAATTCTGAATTAAATCAGCCGGTAAGTTTCAAGGATGCATTGACTTCACAGTGGAAAGCATGAGATGTACTCCATTGGGGAAGGAGTTTTGCTCTTGTTTTCACAGGATAAGAGAAGCTATGGATGCCATAAAAATTAATAAAGATTCAGTTTGAAGAAGATAAGCCTATTGAAAAAAATGACAGCTCACCCACAAAGGTGACAATTATATAGAGTTGGGGCAGCTTTCTTTTCTTATCTTTACAGGAAAACACACACCTTCAAAATTCAAAAGATCATGGATCTTTAGATGCTGAAAGAAGAAAATAAAAATAACTATCCAGAAAACATCACAAAGCAAAAAGGTGTTTTATATATGTGTGTGTGTGTATGAATGTATGTATTTATAAACATATATATGTATATATAATGTGTATGTAAATGTATAGAGCTGCCTTTGGAGGTGGACAATGGCTATGCTTCTTTAAACCTAAGCATGTTGTTTAAAAAAATCAGAGTTTCTGTCTTATGTCAGGTGTCATCTTGTATGAGATAGAAAAAAAGAATGTAGGAAAAATTTTACTTTCTCCATGACTAGTTTATCTATATCATATTTGTCATTGAATATATGTCTATGTGAATAATGTTTAAGTATTCCACAATGAACAGTAAAGTTTCCTACAGGTCTTTTTCCTACAGTAATCTTTGAAGTCTCCAGGAAGAAGATGGGGCACCACAACAAGAACTCCACCTGGTTTAGATTACAACATGATACTGGTAGTGCTACTATAAGACTAGTTTCAGATACCAGATGATGAAATGGT
>NW_004949270.1:242960-249328 GCF_000317375.1 Microtus ochrogaster | reverse complement strand
ATGCAGTTGAAGATTAGATAGCCATAGTTAACTTCCTCTTATGATTTAAACAAGCCATTTCTGAATCAAGGATTAGACTCTTTAGAATAGAATGCTATTAAAACATTTAGCATGTGTTCCTTACTTAATATTGTTTATGTTGAGTGTAATCCAATTTTTTTTTTGGTTTTTTTCGAGACAGGGTTCCTCTGTGGTTTTGGAGCTTGTCCTGAAACTAGTTCTTGTAGACCAGGCTGATCTTGAACTCACAGAGATCCGCCTGCCTCTGCCTCCCGAGTACTGGGATTAAAGGCGTGCACCACCACCGCCTGGCTTCCAAATTTTATACTTGATAAATTGTCCTAGTGTATAAAGTTTTGTATTGGGTTTGGAACTCTCTTATTTAGACAAAAGGGGGAGATGATGTGGAATATCTGTCAGCCAAAGATCTTTAAGGTATAGGACCTGATTAGGGCATGACCTTTTGGGTAATCAGAGAAAAACTCTGGCCTGCCCAGAGTTCGCTCTCTCTGATGTTCTAGTGCTGCACAACTGAGGTTGGACTCCTTGTTCCTGTTTTGTGAGTTTGCCCTTTATAATAAAGAAAATATAATTAGGGTATCTTGTAGTTAGCATGGGATTCCTTGGCCTGCATCATTCAACAGAACACAGTCAATAAGACAAAAATACAGCCTACTGAATAAGAAAAGATCCTCACCAACCCCACATCAGACAAAGGATCGATCTCAAAATATATAAAGAACTCAAAAATTATATATCAAAATATCAACAAATCTAATTTTTAAAACAATGTTCAGATCTAAACAGAGAACTCTCATCAGAAGAATTTCAAATGACTGAAAAACACTTAAGGAAATGTTTATCATCCTTAGCCATCAGGGAAATTCAAATAAAAAATGACTCCCATCTTACACCTGTCAGAATGGCTAAGATCAAAATTGCCAATAGTTTATTCTGGGAAGGATGCCAAGTAAGGGAAACACTCCTCCATTGCTGGCAGGAATAAAAACTTGTACAACCACTTTGGAAATCCGTATGGCAGTTTCTCAGAAAACTGGTAATCAAGTTACTGCAAGACCCACCAATACCAGTGTTAGGCACATACCTAATGGATATTCAACCATACTACAAGGACAGTTTTCAACTATGTTTATAGCAGCATTCTTTGTAACAACCGGAACCTGGAAACAACTTAGATGTCCCTCCACCAAAACATGGATATAGAAAATGTGGTATATTTACACAATGGAGTACTACTCACCTGTTAAAAAAAACACAATGATATCTTGAAATTTGCATGTAAATAAATAGAACTAGAAGAAACCATTCTGCGTGAGGAAAGCCAGCACCAGAAAGGCATCTTATTTGCCCACTCATTGGTGAATACTAGCTGTAAAGTAAAGGATAAGGAGCCTATGATCCATGACCACAGAGAAGCTAAGTAACAAAGAGAACCTTAAGACAAACATACATAGATCCCCTGGGAAGGAGAAATAGACAAGATCTCCTGAGAAAATGATGAGCCTGGGGTGAGGAGGGAAAGGAAGTTAAAGGGGGAACATGAGGGAGAAGGGGAGGGGGAAGAGAATTGGAGGGAACAAAATGGTCGAGATGGGGGAATGAAAGAGATGGAGAGAGAACAAGGACAGAGATATTTTGATTGAGGGAGACATTATGGGGCTAGCAAGAAACATGGAGCTAGAGAAATTCCCAGAAATGTACGACAATGACCCCCCCCAGCTAAGACCCTAAGCAATAGTGAAGAGGGTGCCTGAACTGGCCTTGCCCTATAGTCACATTCTTGACTATCTCAAATGTTGTTCTAGAACCTACATCCAGCAACTGACAGAAGCAGATCAGAGAACCACAGTGGAGCTTTGGCTGAATTCCCAAAGTATAGCCGAAGATAGGGAAGAGTGAGAGTATAAGCAAAGGGATCAAGACCATGATGAGGATACCCATTGAGACAGCTTATGTGAGCAAATGGAGGCCTTCCAACTATGGCCTGACACTGAAGGAACTATCATAGGACCACACTAGGTGCTCTGAATGTGGGTGAGTTGTATGGCAGCAGCAGAATGTAGAGCCACTGGCAGTGAGAATTTATCCCTAATGCTTGTTCTGTTTTTTTTTTTTAACCTCTTTTCTCTGTAGGGATATTTTTCTCAGCCTAGATATACTAGGGAAGGCCTTGGTCCTGCCTCAAAACAATGTGCTAGACTTTGATATCTTTTCTATGGTAAGATCTGCTCTCTGTTTGTTTTCTCAATATCTCAACAATCTGACATGTTGAACATCCTATGTTCTATACTACAATACACCCTCCACTTTCACAGATATAGGTAATGGCTTTTCTGGCAAAATGGACTGCCACAAACACTGCAAGTCCTCAGTGGATTTCTAAAATTCCATAGGGAGACTCAGGGACCCACTTGCTCTTAAATGCTTTTGTCATGCCTTCAAAGATAGTACTACATGTAATACAAGACCAAATCAGGCATCCAGCTTGAGATGTAACTTCACCACCATCAACCACATTTAACATGCTTCCAAGCAATCAAGACCCCAAGCTTTCCCCTTTTACATCTGAAATTGTAGCATGGTGGGATCTTTCCCTATGAACACCCTTCTCACAGTTCATCTAAGGATCAGGAGACCCATTTTAATCGCATAATCTTAACAATTACAGCACCTCTTTTAGCCTATGCTTATGGATGGAGCATTAATATTCGTTGTATTCCTATGTATTTCCAAACTGTACAGTGAGTGTGATTCCCCTCTGTATGATGTAAATACCACTAATTAATGAATAAAGCTAATTTGGCCTACAGCAGGGAAGAATTCAGTAAGGCAGGAATTCTAAGAAGATAGAAGAGGGAAGAAGGCACAGTCAGGGAGACGCCATGTAGCTGCAGGAGAAGAAAGATATTTGTGTGCCAGTACCAGTAAATTACGAGCCTCAGTAGTATAATATAAAATCATGGAAATGGATTAAGATATAAGAGCTAACTAACAATATGCCTAAGCGATTGGAAAAAATGAGTGACCTATACCTATAATACACTTTATATTTCTTTCTGCCTAACCTGCACTTTTTCACTATATATCAGCATAAGAGTTATCAGTAATTAAGACTTTGTGTAGTCAATGTTATGCTATATTTATTTAAATGTCCTGGACCAAATAAGTTAACCAATCACTCTTTTATTCTGCTCAATATAAATTCTCATAATTTGACAGAAAATATCCATAAATTTTATCAAATGTCACAGAAATGACCTAACACCATTGATGTTAAGCCTTCTGATTCATTTTGGAATCTCTTTAGCCAGCCTTTATAGTTTACTTTGCACTTAGCACAACAGTTTTCCAGGTTGCAATTCAAAAGGCCCATTAAGCTATATTCATAGTAGTCAGTTGCTTCTCTAACCCAAAGTTCAAAAGTCTTCAGCATTCCTCTCAAAACAAAGATGGTCAGAATCTTCATGGCACCATCCTACTCTCTAGTATCAACTTATTGACTACTTCTTTATTGGTTTAATAAGATGCTATCTAAAAATAACTTACAGGAGGTAGAATAAATTTGGGTATTTTTATCCAGATGGACCATTCATCATGATTGAGTAGCAGGACAGAAACCAATAGGCACAGAATTCAGGAGCAGGAAACTAGTTACTAACATTTTCATTTTTTAATAAAATAGTCTGTTGTTATTTTACAATCAAGCCCAGTTCCCTCTCCCTACCTTCCTCTCATTCTCCCTACCTTCTCCTCAACCCTCATCTTCACCTCACAGAGGGAGAGGCCTCCCATGGAGACTCAACAAAGTTTATTGCATCACATTAAGGCAGGACCAAGGCTCTCCCCCCTGTATCCAGGCTGAGAAAGGCATTTTTCCCATAGGGAATGGGCTCAAAAAAGCCAGTTCATATACTAAGAATAAATATTGGCCCCACCAAGAGTGACCCCACAAATTTCCCAAGTCATTCAACTGTCCCCACATTCATGGGGTTTAATTTGGTCCTATGAAGGTCCCCCAACTGTCAGTCCAGAGTCAATGAGCTCCCAATAGCTCAGGCAAATTTTTTCTATAGATATCCCCATCATGGTGTTGACCCCTTTGCTCCCATTATCTCTCCTCCCTCACTTTAACTGAATTCTAGGTGCTTGGTCCACTGCTAAGCTGTGGATCTCCGCATCTGTTTCCATCATATACTGAATTAAGGTTCTATAATGACAATTAAGGTAGCAGTCAATCTTATTACAGGGGAAGGCCAGTTCAGGCACCCTCTCCACTATTGTTTATACTTTTGCCTTGGATCATCCATGATGGAATTTTTCTAGTGCCTAGTGCCAGGTTTCTCACTAACCCTATAATGGCTCCTTCTATCAAGATATTTCCTTGTTCTCACTTTCTGTCCTTCCCACAAATCAGTCATCCCAATCCCTCATGTACTGCTCCCCATTCCCCATTTCCTTTCTTTGTCCTTTTCAATCCTTCCTCTCCTCTCCATGCTCCCAATTTACTTAGGAAATCTTCTCTATTTCGCCTTCCTAGGAGTATCCATATGTTTCCCTTAGGATCCTTCTTGTTTCCTAGCTTTTCTAGAGTTGGGGAATATAGAATTCACTCTACTTACATTAAGTAACTACTTTAAGAAATTAGTATATACTTTGCTTTACTTTAAGTAGCTACTTAACTAAAATAATCTTAATATTAAGTCTAATATTCACTTATGAGTAAGTACATATTATGTTTGTCTTTCTGGGTCTTGGTTACCTCACTTAGGATAGATTTTTCGAGTTCCATCCATAAGTATTCACATATTCTAAAGCTCCAGAAAACAGAGATAGCCAACTGAAAATGCACAATGGTGTTATTATCAATTCCTCCCTCAGTATAGCACTTTGTCTATGCAGGCTACTCCATCCAATCCTCCCCAAACAACACAAACAAGTGAGCAGTAAGTGTTCAAATGCCTGAGGCAATGGGGAATACTTCTCATTCAAATCAAAACATTTTCATGTTGCAGTCTTTGTCCTGCAAAGGAGAATTTTCTATGTTTGTAGAGTTTTCCATGTAACTTAATGAAATAAATTATTTAAGCTCAGAGAGTTTTGGAAATTAAGGTTTATAGGTTAATCACAAGGGAAGTTGTGTGGTTTGAACTGTACAGTTCTTTTATTGCTGTTGTCTTTAAACACTCAAAAAATGATTTCCTTTAGACAGAAGGCAAATGTTAAATCTCTACCTTACCTTTTCCTTAACTAGCTGCAAAATATTAATGTTCCAAATTTTTTTCATTAAAATTAATGGTGTATTGTTTTAGTTACAATAAATGCTTTTATTCTGAAAGTGTAGCCCTGGCTATGTATTATTTAAAAAACACAGTTGATTTTATTTGTGAATTATAGTTACTGGTAATTAGGCTGCATTTAGAGTTCCTGTGATTGCCAAAGAGATATTTGTTACTTTTCTTAGCATATTTCCTTATCAAAATCCTATTCAATTTGTAAGTATTTTCTAAAGATTGTAATCATAAATGGTGCAGATTATGGCATCATGGTTTTCCTGATACTGACATTTAAGTATACATCCCTTGAATTCTAACTACATCTGGGCAAGTGTGGGCACATTGGGCAGCACTGGAATCTGACAATTGATAACCAAGTTCACTTTGTGGAGAAGAATATAAAGAAAACTGGAGGGGAATAAGACACACATCTCTTTGCAATATTTCCACACATGAGACTTTCATATTCTCCAGGTCCTCTATTTCCACTATCCTTTAGGGATCATGCAAATTTTAAGATCCTCTCTTTGGAAACACCCAGAAGAATTTTGTGATCAGCTTTGATAATTATATATGAAATAAAGTTTGTGAAAAGTAGTTGACTCCCAAAGCAAAAGCTGTCATTTGCCTCTGTAGCTGAAATGAAAACTGTAATTCAGAAGGGAGATGTGGTCATACCCGCAAAACTTTATCTCACAGTTGAAATGGCCCCTTCTCCTTGATGCTGAGTTTTGAAAATCTCAGGATGTTATGAAGTGTACTCTGACCAGAAATTTCTGCACAGAGGATCAGTCAGGTGAGAAGTTTATATTTAGTCTGGAAAGAAAATTTAGCTAAGGGAAATCTCAGGAAGTGGTTGTATATGAAAAGTTGATTCAGAAGTAGCAGACACAGGCAGTATAATTTTAGATTTCAGACTTTATGTTTATCTCACAGTTGAATGTGTTTCCAAAATCTTGGTCAGTTATATTATGTTTAATTTAATCAAGGGACTAGAAAATATAAACATTCAAATATGAATTAATGATAATATAATTTCTTTTCTGTATATGTTTGCATGTGAATGAGTGCCTG
>NW_004949270.1:235083-242782 GCF_000317375.1 Microtus ochrogaster | reverse complement strand
GTGTGTGTGTACGTGCGTGCGTGTGTGTGTGTGAAGAGGACAACCTCAATGTTTCTTCTTTTGACACATTTTACATTTTAAAAATATTATCTTAGTATTTTTATACAATGTCTTTAACTGGCCTAGAATGCTCTGAATGGTTTAGACTGTTGTGGTCAGGGAGGGTCATAAATCTTCATTATTTTTCATTCCAGTGCTTGGGTGATAGATATGCAATAACACACCTAGATTTTTATATTGACTTGTGGAGGTTCAGCACAGGCCCTAACATATCCAAGGCAAGGATTCTTTCTACTAAACATTTTCCCTAATCTAAAAATAACTGAACCTTTAGGCTACATTATTCCATTTAATATTGACAGTTATCCAGTTTAATGTCTGAGAATCAATGAAATATCTAAGAGTTAATGCCAGGAATCCAGAGTCCAGGGCAAAAGGATTGGAGAAAATTATAGTCCAACCTACATTACAAAATGGGACCTGTCTCAAAAAACCAAAAAAAAAAAAATGGGAGAGTTGTGTAGTCCTTTACCAAGTAAATATAACATTTACAAGGGGATTTTTCATAGTTCTACATGGAGTCACCGATACTATTGCCCTTTTTTGTTTTCGCATGTAGTATTATGAGGATGTGAAATCTTACCTATGTTAAGATCTATCCTATAAGAGACAAGATCACTCTTGATCTGTGTTTCACTTTTCCTAAATACAGTCATAATTTATGAACTGTTGCTTTTCCCTTGTATTTGTTTGTCATAAATTTCATCATCTTATATTTACACTACTTCAGAGCAAAGCATCATCTGAGTATCAGCTGAAGCTGTGTACTAGTAGAAGACATGTAGGAAGGTCTAAATTTCAAAGTTGAAATTTATGTCAGAATTGTGACTTTGATGGCAACCACAGGAATGTGATGATTGGCATGTAGTTTTATATACCTTTTTTTAAACACAACTTCTCTGATTCCAAAATGCTCCCTGTGAAGTGATTACCATTTTTCTATGTGCGAGATGAATGTTGTGTCATGTATTTTAAAGATGAGAGAAGGGAGGTTACTGACTATACAATCATGACTCAATTAATTTTAAAAGAGCAATTAGTTAAAGCAATATTTTTTTATTTCTGTAAGCACACTATCTCTTCCTAAGATGGGATTCAAGAAGTCAGCCTTGAAAATGATGAAGACAGGAATTTTATAGTTCAGAAGTACCAGAATTCCAAATGGGGAATTTGACAGACATAGTAGGTGGCCTTACACGAAGAGAGCATAAGAATTACAAGTTAGTTGTAATGAACTCATGAAACAAAGACATGATTGCAAGGTGATCACAGTGTCAGTATAACAACAAATAATCATAAAACACTTTTGAAATAAACATAGTTTTGCAAGATGCTTATAACTTTTTGAAACAAAGAAATAGTTGCTGTTTTCCCAGCAGTACAAATCCATTTGTAATTATGGTTAATGGTGAGGCATAGCCCAATTCTTGATGACAGATGTTTAATCATAAACAGGAATGAACTCAGTTTGCATTTATTTTAAGATGGCTTATGAATATAATACGGAGGCAAGCTGGTTCAACATTCAACACTTGTCTTATACATGTTTCTCAAATATTTCATAGGGTCTTAGCATTCTTTCTCTGTAGGGATGGATAAAATTTGAAATGCATCAAAAGATGTGTATCCTGTATATAAATTATGCCTTAGACATGAGCAAGACAAGGACTTTATAGTTCAGGGGTTAGAGTTTTCTAAATCATGGATTTGGCTGACAAAATAGGTGAGGTTACAGGAGCAGAACATAATGTAAGAATAAGACAAAACAGCCTTCTGAAAAAAATATGACTGCAAAGTGGTCATAAGATAGACATCAGAACTAGTGATGCCTTAGCTAGTCCTAAGAATATTTTTAAACAAATGTAGGATTTGAGAGATGCTTATAGCTTTCAAAAGCAAAGAGTAAGATACTATTTTCCCCCACCCAAAAAGGCAATATATAACTATATATAGTCAATTGCAGGGTTCATGCAATTTACTGACATTGAAACTCACCCCAGAGGCAACACCCTGATATTTTTGTTGGTTTCTTTAGAATGTTCTAAAGGCATTCATGTCATTGAGAAGCCCTGCTGAAATTCTTTTTAAAATGCAGATAAAAAAAGTCAGAGACCTTGAGTTGGAGAGATTACTAGTGCCCATTTGGTACAAATCTTATATTAGGTATGGAAACATCATTTTCCTAAGCTCACTCTGCTAGCAAGAGGTTGATCTTCTCCTCAAATCCTGTTAGGACCTCAGTGGAACATGTCTGAAGTGATTAGATTCATTTTTATTATCACTATAGACCTTCACCTTCTATAAGATTTTATCTTCAACATGGAGAAGGTCACCTCTAATTTACAAGGTATATGTGAAGAGCAATATGGCTGTACATTGAAAATACAGAGCTGGCAGGGTTAGCAGAAGCCAGGGCCCTCTACAACATGTCATTGTGTTTTGCAGAAGTTCCTGAGACAATAGCAGTGTCTGCTCAGTTATAGTCAACTTTGAACATAAACAGCACCTGAAATTCAGGAATTACTATGCAGCTGAATGCCCTTTCCAATAAACCACATTTTAATTTCCTCAAACAAAATTCATTATTTGTGGATGACTGTTAACATAGTTTGGCAACATGCAATTTGGGCTTGCTGTTTTTTATTAAAAAGCTTATATCTAATATTTTCTATGCATCATTTGTAACTGCATTTATAAAATAAAGAAGGAAAATAAAAGAAAAAATAACTATATAGTCTCAGTTATAGGTAGGGTATAGCCCAATCCTTGAGAAGCAGAGGTTTAATCACAAACCAGAATCAGCCTAGTTTCTCTGAATTATGAGATGGCTTCTAAGCCTACAATGGAGACAGACTGGTTAATTATATAACTTGCTATGCTTTGTTTTTCTCAAGAAATCTAACTTTTTGTCCATCAGGTATCTCACTACCCCTGAGCTATAAAAATTTCTCTTCCTCATAACCAAGGATAAACTCTCAAAACCTACTTTAGGGTGAAGCAGTATGTATATGTGTATCAAGAAGGTTGGTTCGATGAAGTGCTTAATTTTATTTCAGCCATGATGATTTGTGTCAGTGGTCCTTCTTTTCTTATCTTTGGGTTTAGATGTATGCCCAAAGTAAAGGAGAGCTATTGTGTCTTACATGTTTGTTTCCTCTCAATGACACTAGATATTGGATTTCATAATAAAATTGGCTATACTTCATCTGTTAATTCCATTCTAAATGTGATAATTTTCTTCCTGACTTCCATTAAAGTGATTTAATTACTTTCATCCTCTTGTCCATTTAAGAGTTTGCCACACAGTATTTCCTGTGTCTCTCAACTCTCCAGTTATTTATCAGTGTAAAAAAGTACGCTTGCCTTTGTTTCTAAAACTTAATGACACAGAGATACTTGTGTGATTCCTGTTCTATCACTTAACCTTTATGGTTATTGTGTTTTCACTGTATAATGAACATTCTATTCTATAAGAATAGAAATGTCCTTACTGTTGTGGAGATATATATTTATAATTATGTTGAATTTCAGATGAGAAATGCATCGGTTTTTTTATAATGTTGAAAAATAGTTTAAAACATTTTTTTCTTCAATATGACTTGTAATTAGAAGATAATTATAAACTTTAGAAGCCAGCATCCTTTCCATTTATACTCACTGGTAATTACTTCTCCAACAGCTACTTGGACTTACTGCTAATACTGATACTTTAATGCCAGGTTCTGAAAATACTTTTAAGAAAAAAGTAAATTTGAAGTATTTAGCAGTTTCATTGAGAAATATTTTTTACACATACTGTTTCCAAAGTAATTTTGTTAGTCAGAGTCCTGTTCTGTAGCTCACTGTATCTTTGAAGTCTTGAAAATATGTGATTTTTGCATGCCAACAGCCACCTCTCAAGATTTCAAGTCACCGTTTTGCTTAGAGAAGGAATTTTTGCAACTGTTTAAAAAAGAAATTTTAAATGACAGAATGGATGTAAAGGATTTGATAATAGGAATAGTGTTCTTACTTCAGAGCATAGTTGGAATTCTTGGGAATTTCTCTTTTCTCTCCTACTATCTCATGCATTACTACATTGAGCAGACATTAAAGACCACAGATTTGATTCTTATACACCTGTTCACAGCCAACTCCCTGATCATTCTTTCTAAAGGATTATTCCATACAATGAAATCTTTTGGGATGAAAGAGTTCACCAATCATTTTGGCTGTGAATTTCTTTTGTATTTTCAAAGACTAGGCAGGAGCATGTCCATTAGCTCCACCTGCTTCTTAAGTGTTTTCCAAGCCATCACAATCAGTTCTGGGAACTCTTCATGGTTGACACCTAAAATAAAAGCTCCAAAGCATATTGGCCTCTTCACTTCCCTCTGCTGGATTTTCAACATGTCAATAAATATTATTTTTCCTGTGTATATGAAAACCAAGATGAACAACAAAAACATGACATATAACAGTGTCATGAAATACTGTGCAACTTCAAGTCATAATGACCTCACAAGCTCATTATATACAGCATTGTTTGTTCTACCTGAAATTATGCTTTCTGTCATCATTGTTTGGTCCAGTGGCTCGATGGTTGTCATTCTGTATAAACACAAACAATGTGTTCAACATATCCGCAGCACCAGTGTTACCTACAGAACATTCCCTGAGTCCAAAGCCACCCACCGCATATTGACCCTGGTGTCCACATTTATAGGCTTTTATGCCCTTTCTTCTATTTTACAAGGCTGCATTGCTCTCATATATAACCCTGGTTGGTGGCTGGTGAACATTACTGCAGTCATTTCAATGTGTTTTCCTACTTTGGGACCCTTTGTTATAAGCCATCACTACACAGTGCTAAGGTTGTGCT
This sequence comes from Microtus ochrogaster, assembly GCF_000317375.1. Taxonomy (NCBI): domain Eukaryota; kingdom Metazoa; phylum Chordata; class Mammalia; order Rodentia; family Cricetidae; genus Microtus; species Microtus ochrogaster. The sequence continues at coordinate 237,861 of NW_004949270.1, read as the reverse complement.
TTTCCTGAGAAAGAAATCCAAAGTCCTCACAGTTGGATCACAGGTATAAAGATCGCATGGTCTCTTGCCTGAAGTATCTAAATTTTACGTTTCTCCTCTTATATAAAACATAAACATATAGCTAATTTTATAGTCACTTGCCTTTTAAAGGGAAACTATGCTTGGATTTAATTTTCTCAAACTAGTATCTGTAAAATCAAGGCAGAGTTGAATGAAACAGGTTGTTCTTTCATAAGAAAATCATACTCTGTTTTTACAAATCATAAATATACTTCCTTGTAGCAAATTGAATAATTTGGACCTCAATTCTTTACTGTCAGTACTCGAGAGTGTGTGACCAAATCATACACTTGTTGTAGTAGGAGCAGCAAGGCTGCATCCCTGGCACCCAGCCACCCGCATAGCTAGCTTATGCCCCAAAATAATTACACAGAAACTGTATTCTTTTAAACACTGCCTGGCCCATTAGTTCCAGCCTCTTATTGGCTAGCTCTTACATATTGACCTAACCCATTTCTAATATCCCTGTAATACCATGAGGTGTCTTACCAGGGAAGATCTTAACCTGCATCTGTGTCTGGTAGGAGAATCATGGCGACTTTCTGACTCAGCTTCTTCCTCCCAGCATTCTGTTCAGTCTACTCTGCCTACCTAATTTTCTGTCCTCTTAAAGGGCCAAGGCAGTCTCTTTATTTAACCAATGAAATTAACACAAAACAGCAGATTCCCACATCATACACTCAATGGAGAACTTTTCCTGAAAGAAACACTATAAAGAATAATGATGAAAAATAGTTTATTTATTTGTATTTATTTAATCATCTATTTATTCTGCAGGTCTTTACATCATATATCTTCATCACATTCATTTTCCTGTTGTCTCTTCACATCCACCCTTCAACCCTGCAGCCCCCACCCCAAATAATAGAAAATACAAGATAAAAAAGAAGAAATGTTTTTAGAAAAAGGAAAAACTCTTATTATGGAAGGTACAGTGTGATACAGTGGGTCACTCTAAAACCATTTGTCCATATATCTTCACTTGATAGTGTTCATTGTAAAGAGTCCTTGGTCTGGTCCTACGCCTCTGGTTTTTACTATACCATAGACACTAGGTGGTGATGTGGAATTCTCTTCTGTATGCTGTGAATATGTTTTATTATCATTGATTATTAAAGAAACTGTTTCAGACAATGGCTTAGTAGAGTAAAGCCAAAGCCAGGTAACAAATCTGAACAGAGATATGTAGAGAAAGTAGGCAGAATCAGAGATGCCATGTAGTTGCTAAAGGAGGCAAAGGCCAGATCCTTACCAATAAGCCACAGCCTCATCTTAATACACAGGTTAATGGAAATGTGTTAATTCATGATGTAAGAGCTAGCTATAAATATGTCTAAGATATTGGTCAAACAGTGTTATAATTAATATAGTTTCTGTGTGATCATTTGGTTCTGAGAGGCTAGGAAGTGAATGAGCAGTCTCCCCCTATGAAATGGCATGCCAATATGAGGCAATTACATCCACATAAATCCTGAGAGAGTTTGGAAAGTAATTCTAGACACAAAAGAGCAGAGTTTAGCATAGCTTCTTGGTAGCCACAATTATTTTAGGATGTTTGCTAGCTCTGTGCAGGGGCACACAGCTCCTTTAGGAGAAGTCTTCCTGCCAAAAGATGGTGGTGCACTCCTTTAATCCTAGAACTTGGGAGGCAGAGGCAGGCTTATTTCTGTCAGTTCAACACCAGCATGGTCTATAAGAGCTAGTTCCAGTATAGGCTGCAAATCTACAGAGAAACACTGCCTAAAAAAAAGGAAGTAGGTGTTCCTGACTCAACAAAGTGAAGGCTGTGTACCTTCTTTAGATGAGGGCTTCCTGGTTTGTGCTGGCAGAATGAACTCTGGCTCTTTCAGGAGGATCTGCACATAAATGGGGTCTGGGAGCAGCAAGATACAAATTGCATAATGGCATTATATAGATCTGCTGAGTCCCTGGAGCCAGGACAGTGTGCATGACTTGCAGAGGGAGTAAACTTCTGCCATGTTGAACTGGGCAGAGCCAAAAGGCAAAACACCCTTAATCCTAGCCATATCCACTTAGCATTTAAAAAAATGAAGCACTCCTGGTCAGAAAAGGATTACAGATATTCTATGAAGACAGATTTAGATGAAAAAAACTTTGAATGGGCCACAGTATATTTAAAAAATGTAAGTAGGTTGTTTCCAGGTCTGGCTATTACAAATAATGCTGCTATGAAAATAGATGCCCTTCAGTGGAAGAATGGATGAAGAAAGTGCGGAATATATACATATTAGAATACTACTCAACAGTAAAAATGGGATAAAGGAAGGGTGGATATGGGAGCAGGGAGGTATATTTCCTAATTAAGGGAGCCATCTTAGTGTTGGCAAGAGACCTGAACCTAGAGGGGCTACCAGGTGTCCAGGGAGATGTCCCCAGTTAGTTCCCTGGGCAGCTGAGGAGAGGGAACCTGAAATGGCCCTATCCTATAGCCATATTGATGAATATCTTGTATATCACCATAGAACCTTCATTTGGCTATGGATGGAGATAGAGACAGAGACCCACATTGGAGCACCGGACTGAGCTCCCAAGGTCCAAATGAGGAGCATAAGAAGGAAGAACATGAGCAAGGAAGTCAGGACCGCGATTGATGCACCCACCCACTGAGACAGTGGGGCTGATCTATTGGGAGCTCACCAAGGCCAGCTGGACTGGGACTGAAAAAGCATGGGATAAAACTGGACTCTCTGAACATGG
>NW_004949270.1:213695-234811 GCF_000317375.1 Microtus ochrogaster | reverse complement strand
AAAAAAAAAAGAGAAAAAGATCAAGCAGTTTACAAAGGTCAGATGTGTGAGAATCAAATCCATAGGCTTCAGAGTTCTTCAATAGTATTAATAAACTATGTAGTGAAAAAGAAGGGAGATATTTCTCACAATTCCAAACATACCATGTGATAAGAATACTATTCATAATACATAATAGACTTTCAATATGAGTATTTTCACACAGTGATGTTTTTGGATTGGAGTCGCAAAAATTGTTTATGGACTGTCTTAATTTTATGTCTCTATATAGTAAACATTATAGTCTCTAAGTAATTATGCTGATATATTTAAGAAATCATCTACTATACCTACATTAACTTTAATTGTAGCACAATTATTCAAACCCAGGAATAGAAATCATGGTTCAACCCGAAGTTCAGAAAAGGAAAGCAGTAAAGTCACTAGAGAAGTCTTACCTATACCAAGACTCGATGACTATAACTTAAGCAGACTAAGCCCCTCCTGTCATTTTGTATTTCCATTTGTACTGGGATTAAAGGCCTGAATCTATTGACTTGGATTAAAGGTGTGAACCACCACCACATGGATCTATTTCTGCACTGATTTTGTATAGCCCTGGGTGGCCTTGAACTCACAGAGATCCATCTGCCTCTGTCTTCAAAATCCTGGGATTAAAGGTGTGTGTCATCATTACCTGACTTCTAGTGGCATTAGCTTTGCCTCTGGTCTTCAAGCAAGATTCATTTATTAAAATACAAATAATACACAGCTATATTTTTCATTTTTGTCTAAAATACAAAGAAATTCTATAAGTAATATAAGAAAATCTATATACAAGTATAAATTGCTATATACAATATATGCAGGCAAAAAAAGACTAGTTTAGTCAATTTGCATTTGATAAATTTAGAGAAAATCCCCCTATTTGTCCTATCTTTCTGAGTCCAAGGGCTTGTACCTCATTTTCTTTCTATTATAACTTGCCTTCTGTGTCTGGTAAATAAGGAAAGTTATAACTATCCAGTCTTCAACTGCCACAGAAACACAGGAAGAAAACAATATTATCTGAGAAAGAGGAAGTGTGAGCAGGCAACTTCCAAATATGTAAGAAATGACAGAAACAATTGGCTTTCTGGACAGTTACCCAAAATTCCTCTGCAATGTTAGATCATCCATCTTCAGCCTAGAGGTCAAGCATATCCAACAGACTTTTCTGTGAAGCATGATATTCTGAAGGGCTGTCTTTCGTTGCCTTGACAATATTTGATAGTCACTTTCTGTTGTGTCTTGTTTGTACGATTTGGACAGAATGCAGTTGAGGCAAGAGCATTTTCTTGCCTTGCTTCTTACTTTTGCTGCAAATAAAATAAACTTCATGTGGAGATTCTTTTAAGCCCATAATTTTCTCTGAAGTAGATTGGTGTTGCCAGGAGCAAATATGTCTCACTGTCATAAAAAAAAGTAGAACCTAGGTTATTAAAACATTTTAATTGCCATATTATGTAGATCTTTGAAGTGTTTGAAGATGACCTGTCTATCTAAAATATATCTTTGTTTGAACTTGAAAACATACCTAATGTGACTACAAGTCCAAATATAATAAATGTTAACTACTAACCTGCCTTACATTGTTAGATGAGTTATATAGGTACAATACCTTGAAGAAGAGTAGAAAATTTAGGGGCTCTAGTTATTTATCTGTACCATACAATGTGAGGAAGTATTCAATTAATTCTCTTTATAACTCTAATTCTCTTGCTTTTGGGACAGTTGTTAATCTCTCCCAAAAATTACAGTAAATTCTTTGTCAGAGTTCACTTTCTTCCCATAATTTATTAGTTTTCTCATTATTAAAAGGTACTATAATTTCTGCTTTGTCTATTCCTGCTAATTATGAAGCCTCAATTTTCCTTTTATAATTAACCCAGATAATTTCTCCACATAAATTTTTAATTTTTACTTGTTTTTTTGTGGTAAAAGATCCATTCTAAGATAATATAATTCCCCTACACTAAAACCCCCATGGGTGAATACATGGAGGGTAATATGACCAGAACACAGTTAACATTTGGATCCACATGATCCACATGTGTCTTCTTCTGTAATTTATCTTCAATCAAAGTCAATTTTTTCTCAGCTTCTGCTGATAATTTCCTGAACCCTTTAAGTCCTTGTTATCATCTAAGGTTTTATTTAAATTAATTAGTTAATAAGTTTTTATCCCAATAATGGGATGTAGTTGGAAAATATCTCCCAGCAATCTTTGGAAGTCATTAAGAGTCTGCAATAGATCTCTCCTAATTTGCACCTTTGGGCTCTAATTTTCTGTAACTCAATTTTATTACTGACATAATTAATAGAATATCTTCCTTTTATTTTTTCAGGAGCAGTTTGTATTCCACAACAAGCAAAGTTTTCTTAACTTTTTCAAACATTCTTTCTAAAGTATTTACACTTGAATCAGCAAAATGTCATCCATGTAATGGTAAACTATAATTTCAGGTAATTGCTTAGGTATCATTTACAATAATGGACATATTATACAAAATATTGGCACAAGATGGTTCTATTTAACATTCCCTGTTGGAGAATCTTCCATTGATATCTTTTAGCAGTCTGAGAATTATTAGAAGTAGGCACTGTGAAGGCAAATTTTTCTGTGTGCTTTTCTTGTAAAGGTATAGTGAAGGAACAATCTTTTAAATCAATAACTATATGAGGCTATGCTTTAGGCAATAGAGAAGGTAAATGACTGCCAAAATGTAGAGTACGTTGACTGCATCAACTTCTTAACAGCTCTTAAATATTTCCATTCTCCATTTTCCAGATTTCTTTTAAACAAGGACTAGTTGTTTCTTCAAGATGCTGATCATCTAGTTGCTCCTGTACCAGCTGTTCTAGAGCTTGTAATTTCTCTACTGTTAAAGGCCATTGGTTAACCCATACAGGTTTGTCTGCCAACCATTCTTTAAAGGTTGAACTATTTGTACCTTTGAAATATCTGCAGCTATTGTGCCCTGTCCTGTAAAAATTTATTTCCCCACAAATTTATTGCTATGCTAGCAATATTCCTCTCTCTCCTTCTGGCTTTATACATTCAACCTATCTCATTCTCTGCTTTACCTGAGGTAAAGTTCTGATCCATAAATTCTGAACATTTACATCCTGAAGAAGACAATGTTGATGCCAAAATTCTGACAAAATAATTGGCACATCTGCACATGTGTCTACAAGACCTTCAAAACCAGTGTCATTTAGTCATATTTTCAATTTTAGTCCTTGTTTATTTTTACAGATCTTTGCCAAAATATTTGCTTTATGGTTTCTTCTGATTTTTTTGTTCTCCCTCTATATCTGCTCTATTATCCATAGTAGTATGGTTTCTTATAATGGGCTTTAGATTCTTTAACTGCTTTGGGAAGGAGTTTCCTCTATGATAACAGAAAATGACTGAGCCTGATTTGGAATAGGGGCCTGCAAAAGGCTTCTCACAGAGTTTCCTGATGGCAAAAGATTACCATAAATATTCCTCATTGACTTACATTCATTCATCCATTGCCTACCTTTGACATACCTTCTGCATAATCCAGAAGGGAGGGTCATTCTAAATGGATTTTTCTAAGAAAGACATTGTGTTTTGGGATGCCCTCTCTACATTCATTTTAAAGTAACCTTGTTTGTTATAATTATAACATTTGACATTTAAGTGTTTTCTCAAACCACTAAAAATCACCTCTCCTATTCTTATATCATCATGATCAGGAGATTCTATATTCATTGTATCTACATGCATTCCTCCAAAGGTGCTAATCTTACCTTTAATGGTCTAATTATAATTTTTCATAGACAGTTGACATTCTCAAAAGCCAGAGACTTAGTTATTATTTTTCTAACTTCTGAATTTGGTATTCTTCTATTTACTGCTGAGGTCAGTCTTTATTAAAAAAAATCTATAATGACTTCATTTGGGCCATACATAACTTTAGTAAATGACTTAATTTTTTTTCCCATCTCTCCAATTCTTTCCCAAGCATTCAAAGGTGCTGTACAGCATAAATCAGGGTGTGGTCATCATACACAGCCTGATTTTCTATAGTAACATGGTCTCCTTCTTCAAGAATTTGATCTTGGGAGATTTCCTTACCTCTAGCTTTAGTCTATTGTTCAATAATCTTAGACTCTTCTCTGAACCAGATATTCCATTGTAATTTTGTACCAGTTTCTAAAACTCCATTAACCATATCTTTCTAGCCATTAGGGATAATTCTATTATAAACTGACCACAAGTTTAACATTTACTTCACAAAAGTTGAATGCATGCCATATGAGACTATTCCTTTCTTGAATCTCTTTAAATCTAAGAACGTCATAGGTGTCCAGTTATCTGTAACAGAGACTCTTCCACTTGTAAATTCCTGTATGGTTACCAGACATATTAAGGTTGGCTGTCTGAAAATCTTAGACTGTTCCTTTCCATTGTTGTAATACAATGCTGAAATTGGCTATCAAGGAAATTCTTCTGTCTGGGTTAGAATATATCTGTAATCTGTTTTATTAGAGTTTCCCAAAGCCTGTATCTTAGCACTTATATTAATCAAGTTTTAGTGATAGCAAAAAATGGTAATGCTGACAATGTTTACAATTGGCATTACATAAATCTTATCTACATTTGATATCCTGTCATTTAATTGTTCCATTTTAAAGCCATCTAGCATATCACCATATAAAGACCCAAATCCTTCAATTATAAATGTTTTTTCTATTTTTTAATGCGGGGGAAAACCCTCTCTTTTAACTAATTCCTCCCTTTAAGAATTCCCAGTTGTCTTAAAAATGCTGCTGTGTAGAACAGTGAAAGCCTAGCTGGATTTCAAGGCAATTACCTAGTTTATGAGCAGCCAAGAACTGGATTCAGGGAAAGCTAAGGAAAAGAGGGAGAGGGAGGGAAAGGGAGAAAGAGAGGAGAGAGAAAGCTGAGCCACTGGGGCTGGAGGCCCACGTACAGCAAAATAAAATTGACAGGTCAATATTCTATAAAAAACAAAAGAAGCATCTTTGAATTAAATTGAAAACTTAAAAGAGAAGTGGAAATCAATTAATCACTGGTACATTCATTTTTCTTTTGCACATTTTGCAATTTGGATAATGTTAAGTGGAAAAAATGACATTAGTTTCATTATCAAGAAAAGATCTTAGAAGATATTGCAAAACCATCTTTCTAAATTCATAATACAATGTGGAAACTATGGAGAATTGAGAAATATGAACATTTCCAGGTTTCAGGAATGACAATCATGTAACTTCATGCTCAATAGTGTTATGCAAAATATTTATTTAAACAATCTGCTTTTTTAAAGTTTGTTTTCTCAATTTAAAATCATATCTGAAGATAGAACTTTGATTTAAATTATTGCCAGAATTCTTTTTTTTCTTTGCTTGAGATTTTTTTAAATTTTTATTAATTAAAAATTTCCACCTCCTCCCCTCCTCCCATTTCTCTCCTGCTCCCCCCATCCCTCTTTTCCTCCCTCTCCAGTCCAAAGAGAAGTCGGGATTCCCTGCCCTGTGGGAAGTTCAAGTCCCTCCCCCCTTTATCCAGAACTAGGAAGGTGAGCATCCAAACAGACTAGGCTCCCACAAAGTCATTACATGCAGTAGGATCAAAACCCAGTGCCATTGTGCTTGGCTTCTCAGTCAGCCCTCCTTATCATCCACATTCAGGGACCCGGTTTGATCACATGCTCCATCATCCAGCTGGACTTGGAGAGCTCCCATTAGATCAGCCCCACCATCTCAGTGGATGGGTGCACCCCTAGTGGTCCTGACTTCCTTGCTCATGTTCTCCTCCTTCTGCTCCTCATTTGGACGTTAGGAGCTCAGTCCAGTGTTCCAATGTGGGTCTCTGTCTCTAGCTTCATCCATCGCCAGATGAAGTTTCTATGGTAGTATGGAAGATATTCATCAGTATGGCGATAGGATAGGGCCATTTCAGGCTCCCTCTCCTCAGCTGCCCAAGGAACTAGCTGGGGACATCTCCATGGACACCTGGGAACACCTCTAAAGTCAAGTCTCTCGCCGACCCTAAAATGGCTCCCTTAATTAAGATATATACTTCCCTACCCCGATATCCACCCTGCCTCCATCCCAATCGTCCTAATGCGCCAAGCTCTCCCCATCCTCCCCTTCTCACTTTTTTCTCCCCATTTCCCCTTACCCCCACCCCATCCCCACCCCCAAGATCCCAATTTTTGTCCGGCAATCTTATCTTCTTCCAATATCCAGGAGGATAAATATATGTTTTTCTTTGGGTTCACCTTCTTATTTAGCTTCTCTAGGATCACAAATGATAGGCTCAATGTCCTTTATTTATGGTTAGAAACCACTTATGAGTGAGTACATAACATATTCATCTTTCTGTGTCTGGGATACCTCACTCAGGATAGTGTTTTCTATTTCCAATCATTTGCATGCAAAATTCAAGATGTCATTTTTTACCACTGAGTAGTACTCTAATATGTATATATTCCACACTTTCTTTATCCATTCTTCCGTTGAAGTCCATCTAGGTTGTTTCCATATTCTGGCTATTGCAAATAATGAAGACTGTCACAAATGATGGCAATTTTAGTGTTGTAAGAGTTCTCCAATGATTTTGGCTGTAAACTTGTTTTATATATTCAAAAGTTAACAGAAACAAGTTCAGAAGTATTACATGTCTCTTGTGTGTTTACCAGGCTACTCTTATTAGCCCTGGTAACTTATGTTGGAAAAATCTGGAAGTCAAACCCCCAAAACACATTGGCCTCTCCATTTCTTTTGGTTCTATCACATATACGATGATAAATTTCATTTTCCATGTGCATGTTCATATAAAAATATTGGCAATAATATCACAGTAAAAGAAGATTTAAATACTGCTCAACTCTAAGTCAAGATAAACTTGTAGCTTCATTTTATACAGGCTTACTGATGTTACATGAAGTCTTGTTGTTTATTGTCTGTGTTTATAGTGTTCTCTAGTGGCTCCATGGTTGTCATTCTGTATAGACACCAGCACCAATTTCAAAAGATCCTTAACCATCATTCTTCAACCAGAACCTCCTCTGGGATCAGAGCCATCAAAAGAATCCTGTTCTTTGTAACTATCTTTCTAGCATTTTATACAGTCTCTTCCATTTTACAAAGCTTGATTATTGTTTTCTATATCACTAGTTGGTGCTTAGTTAATACCACAGACATCATTTCTATGGGTTTTCCCATAGTTTCTATAAGACTCCACTGCATTGCAACTCTGCTTTTCTCAGAAAAGACCACAAAAAATCCATAATTAAACATGGGTGTAACTTGTTTAATTTGTTTATTTTTGTATCTACTTTAGTGTTTAGTCATTTATCTAGTTCAACTTATCACCCTAAAACATGAAAGCAGTAACTTGATGATCATATGCAATGTTTCAGAGGTTTTTCAGTTTTCATCATGCTCAGTGTGTTCCTGATATGATTATAGCACAGTGGCTATAGATGACGTGGCTACATCCAGGTCAATAATATCTTTTCTAATATCACTTGAGGAAACTTCAATGGGACACATCTCAACTTTTTAATGTTAATTTGATACAGTGCTTTACAAAAAAATTGTATATATACGGAAGTTTCTAATTCAGAAATACAGTAAACAATGTGTGGTAGATGGTTTCAGTTAATAACTTTTTATGAACTTCTCATGAATGTTTATGTTTTTATACAGATTCTGCCATATTATCTGTCTGCTGTGGGACAATGGTTTTACCCTGTAAACATTTGTTTCTTGTACTTGTTTAATAAAATGCTGATTGGCCAGTAGCCAGGCAGGAAGTATAGGTGGGGTGACCATGCAGGAAGGAGAGGCAGGGCAATGAGAACAGGAGAATTCTGGGAAGAGGATTCTGCAGTCTGCTGTCATGAACCAGATGCAGAGGATGCAAGATATGACTGCCTTGCCAAAAAAAGTACCAAGGCATGTGGCTAAGACAGACAAGAAGTATGGGCTAATATAAGTTATAAGAGTTAATATGATGCCTGAGATACTAGGCCTATCAGTTTATAATTAATGTATACCTCTGTGTGATTTCTTTGGGACTTAATGACTGGCGGAACTGGAAAGGACAGAAAATTCAGTCAACACAATGGTGCCCACCATGGAAAACTGCATCCACATCAAGCCTGAAAGAGGTTGGTAAATAATTCTAGACAAAAAAGAATAGAGTAAAGCACAGTTTTTTTTTTTATAGAAGCACTTTCTTGAGTGGAGTCTGCTTGCTAGAGGCAAATGTTCTCATTTAAGAGAGGCTTCCTGACTCAGCTTTAGCTGCAAAACATTGCTGCTTTTTTAAGAGGTCCTGCTACAAAACACTTAAGTGGTGTGTTGGACCCTGAATTCCAACTACCAGGAGGAGTCACCCCAAAAGACCATCCCTCACACCACAGTTGATGAAAAAGCATGAGGATTTTATTAATTCTGTCATGACAGGGTCTTTCAGCATTCAAGAAGCAAGAAAGACCCTGAATAACTGGTATGGGCTACTTTTAAAGCAAAAAGCCACAAAAGGAAGGGGGTGTCTGGGGGTTGTTCTTTAACTATTATGATTGGCTTATTTAAAAGGGCTATTACCAATAATTGGCTGGAGAGCAGTTGCCAGATCTGATGAGGTAAAGAGAAAACATCTGAAGGTCATTTTGCCCCTTTCCCAGAGACTGAGTCAAAACACCAGGAACTGAGTCAACACCTAATGGTTAACTTGCCCCTATTCAATAACTGAATTCTATTTGAAGAATATTCACAAGGACTCAGGGAGATGATGGAAAGTTCCCAACATTTCAGTACGTACATGTATAGTTGTTAGATCCTTGGTTCCCAGGAAGGGGGAGCACTACTGCTGAGAGGCCTCAAAATTGGCCTCAGAGTTGTCAGAAATGGCTTTAGAGTTATTTTGGAGTTCTACAGGTATTGAAGAAAAGCTGACTGCATGCTTTTTGGTGGTGGCAGGGACCTTTAAATGCCATAAAGTTGTGGCAATAAACATGGCTAAATCATCATCTCCTCTTACTGTGTCAAAAAAGATCATTGGAAGACAAAGACACTAACTGAGTATGAAATGGGTGGCAAATGATATCCTATACAAGAAAAAGAAGTAAACTACTCCATCATGGGCAAAGTGTAGGACAGGGCTCCTAATCACTGCCTTTAGAAAGCTGCTTTTTAATGGCTTCTAACCTAGAGAATCTATAATTTTGTATCCATCTGTAGCATTACTTGTCACTGCCTTTACAAATAATAACAGAAAGAAATCACTTACCATTGAAGTATTTATATCATGTGTGAGAGACCAGTTACTCAGTAACATCATTTCTTGTGGTACCTTAATTTTTCTGTTAATATCTATTGAGAGTAGGAGGAGAGGCTGTTGTTGGTTCCTGCTGCCCAATTCCTGGCTGCCTGGCTGGCTTAGCCCTGAAATAATCACACAGAAATTATCTTAGTTAAATCACTTCTTGGTCCATTAGCTCTAACTTCTAATCGGCTAACTCTTTCATATTAATTTAACCTATTTCTATTGATCTGTATATCACCACATGGCACTGGCTTACCAGCAAAGAATCAGCATGTCTGACTCTGGAGGCTCCATGGTGGCTCTCCCTGACTCTGCCCTTCTTTCTCCCAGCATTCAGTTCTGTCTTGCTGCCTACCTAAGTTCTGCCCTATCAACAGGCCAAGGCAGTTTCTTTATTCATTAACCAAGAAACGCAGCACACAGAGAGATGGACCTCCCACAGCAATTGAGGAGATAAAGACTAATACCAAACTTTGAAAGAACTTTACATTAATTGCTGTTGTGAATCCAAGCAAGATAGCTAAATCCTTAATTATTCTTTCAAAATTTTTATTTCTCCTCTCTGAGTCATATTATGTTTAAATATTTAATCTAGGATATATTCTTTAAACAACTAATTAATATGTATCAAAATGCAGAAGATGTTGGTTGGTCCGATAGTTTGGGGCAATAGCAGTTTAAGTGTTTTGGTTCTTAAGCAATCATTATTTAAAAGCATTAGCATGTAAATGATGTAAAATTAGTAAGGTGAATACATGATCTTCAAATATTGAACCTATGCCTTCTCATAACAGCTACATTTATAAATGAATATTCACATTTTGTTAAAAGAGAATGGATTTGAAAAAGGAGGACAAGAAATGAGCAAAGTGAGCAAGTTAATATTTGAGTATAGTATCTGTAATACTAGAAAATTGGAGAAGTATTCTGTAGATTTTATTAATCCAGAGGACCATGTTCTATATCCCCAGTTGGGGTTCCAAGCTACAGGCAGTCCAGGAATCAGTATACATGCCACAATTATTTCAATAAACACATACACACCTAATAAAATAATATAAACTAGCAACTAGCAGCAAATATAAGAATGAAAATTACTAGTAAAATAGAAGTTATATGATCTTCCCAAGTATCTTCAATTTTTAATTTAGCAGACTCTTTCACAGGTTCATGTCACCAATTACATTAAGCTTTGATATTTTCTGCCCATGAGAACACTGTGTTCTATTTCTTGACTCTGGTCAGGACTTGCTTAGGGTACCGGTACTCGAGTGGAAGTGTCCACTAGAGTAAGGCACAAAAATACATTCCCATGCTAGCATATTCTATGGGGCTGTGACTGTTCTAGTCAGGTGCTCAGGCTTCTAAACACTAGGCTTCAAAATATTTTTCCAATCCCATTAGTTAAAACAAAATCATTTTACCTGAATCCTGATAAAAATGGAAGTTAAAGAAATTGGAAACAAGTATATAAAAGTATCTGTCAATTACAGTGTTCATACAGTGTTCACCAAAAGAGACCATGAGAAATTACAGGAATTATAGAGACATGCTTCAGGATCAGGGATAGGTGGCACACATTAAACTCATAGGGAATTCAAGATTACTAAATATTCAAAAGCATTGCATACCAGGTTTTTGAGTCAAGAGAACACAACAAATGATCTGGCTTCTTTTAACTGGGAGCTAACAAAAAGTGAAGAGTTTCCAGATAGAAGATTGTTTGACAGAGTTTTTAGGAATAAATGAAGATAAAGAGAATTGGGACTGAGATATTTTGACTAAACAAAAATGCATAGACTAGAATGTCTGCATGAAAGTCAGGAATGATTGGCTGCCTTTGAATTTGTAACGGTCACAGTAATGAAAGACACAGTGGACAGAACACTACTTGTATCATAGAGTCTCATTTCATTGAACATGACATATCTGTGAAGTTATCTAGAATAGCAATCTTCAAGACTATAGTATTGCCTGTCTTCTGTCAGAGATGCTCTAGGAACTACCAATGATCATTAAAACATTTCCATAGATTGGTCTGATGCAGAATGACAATTGTGAATCTTAGTCTGTTTGGGGGCTCCTAGCCATGGAATTGGTACCTGCTCCTGGTACATGAGCTGATTTTTGAGAACTTATTCCCCAAGATGGTTTGCCTCACCCAGCATTGATACAGGGAAAGGATACTGGTCCTGCCCCAATCTGATGTGCCATGCAATATTGATACCTCTTTCTGAAAGCAGACTGAGAGGAGTGAAAAAGAGGTTTGGGAGAGACAGGGGAGGGAATGGGATCAAAAATAGGGAAAACTGTGATCAGGATATAAAATTATATAAAATAAATTAAAACATTTATTAATAAAACAGAAAAATTCCCCAATATACATGTGTGTTTGAAGACAGTAAAATAAATTTTCTGTGCAAATACTTGAAATGGACATCTGAAATCATTCAAGAATGCCCTAAGAGTGCTTATTATGTATTCTGTGTGATCTCCCTCATTTCCAAAACCTTTCAAAACAGAACCGAATGTTGTTCAAATTGTGAGATTGAAAGACTGTGCATCCTATTGTCTCTAACCAGTTTTATTTTTACTCTCTGAACAAATCTATCTGGCAACAACACACCACTCACGGAACACTTAGCATAGCAATTTCCAAAACTCACAGAACTTACTCCAGCCTCCTGAATTGATAGAAACAGCTCGGGGAGAGAATGTGCACTCTGCACTTCAAAGGTTTTCGGTATAGATTGTTGATAATTATACATTTACTAATCTGGAAATGGTTGTCCAGTCTTAATTGTGGGTTTCAAGGAGTCTTTAGAAATGAAGTTTTATCAAAACCCTGTAATTAAAGATACATTTTGGAAATATTTTCTTCTCATACAAGATTCATTAATTTCATTCATTTTATAGTATTTTTTAGGGAAGTAATTTTCATCTGCAGTTTATTTATTGTTCTTGTTTCTTCAGTTGTGATAATGGATGAACTGAGAACTTCAAGGGTATTCCATAAAAATTATTGACTGGAAAAATATAAACCAGCTGGTAGAGAGATGATGTCTCTACCAGGCTTGTCTTAGAGCTGGGTCCCTAATCCTGTCCCCATTGCCTTTCCCTTATCATAACTTTCAGTTCTTATCATGGTTTTGTAAGTACCTAATTATCTGTGTTTCCCTTCTGCACAGTGAGTTTTCCATCTCTTCAGTATCCCACCTCTAGTTGTGTCCAACTGTAATATGCCAAATCCATCCTAAATCTTGGTGAATTGGTGAACTTTTGAAGCTGAGACTTTCATGTCATCTTCCCCATTTTAGTCTATAGAGATTTAATATTATAGGGTCTGACTGATTCTCATCATACATGTTTAATGAGTATAGGATATTATGGTATTTTTACATACTTCATTTTATGTATTATTAAAAGTTATATTTTACTAAAGTGAGTAGGGAAGAATGTTTCATTCAAAATTAATTTGAGGTGTGAGAAAAAGTTTTAGAGGTTACCAGTTCTTCTTCATCTGCTCTTCTTTCCCATAAATTCACCTGTTACTCTATCCTTCATCATTTTATTGCCAACTAATAGGCATCTGTAGATCACCTGTGTCCTCCCAACCCCTCTGTCAATATCCTGACTTCCTTCCATCTACTTAGAACTTTAGGCTGCAGGTGGGAAGAACCTATTTTCCAGGTTTTCTGCTGTGGTAGTGAATTCTTTCTGTTCAACTGAATGTCTGTCCAAAGAAACTGAGGACAATTACAAAACTACAAATCTGAGTCAGAATGTGTTCAATTTTACGGAATTCCTTAGTTTGATCAATTTATATTTCTTGCAAACCTCATATGCCTCACCATGATTGAAACTCAGCAACATTCAGTGGATATGTTGTCTCCAGAAACATTCTTACATGACCCAGATAATACAGTGCTATAATTTATAAACTCAGAGGATGCCTTAATTCCCTGCAATAGCCTATCAGTGCATCTTTTCAACTGACCTGCTTTTTGCTAAGTTTTACAATAGTAGTAGTGTACAAGATTGGAGGACATATTTTTATTATACAACTATCTTGACTGCATTCTGCTCTACCTCCCTTTTCCTCAGGCTAATTTTAAGCACTCCACCTTCCCTAGGATGTGTCCAGCAGTTCCTTGTGCTTCCAACTTATGCAAGAAAATTATAGTATCTCAAAGAGTTCTGGGAGCTGTGTGCTGTGGATGGGCAAAAAGTGATTTGGGTGTGTGGGCTGAATCTTTCTAACATTGCTATCTAAACCACTTGAAAGGGTATTCTTATTGGAAGAAGGATAATGTTAAGGGTCCAGATATTTATGATCTGCTTACTAAACAATGAAATATCTTTATTTTTAATTACTCTTGATTGTTCATTGTCAGTAAATTCTTTTATAATGAGAAGATAGTCTGATCTTATATCATTTTTGATGAATACAGATGAATTGATTTGTAAGAGAATGTTACATGCAATTCCTTCAAAGAATAGGCATATGTTCAGAAAGACTGTTACTGTTGGGATAATGTCTATACCTTTACTAGCATATTTTTAGTACAATCTCTAGTTAATTTTTCAGTTGATTTCTTTTCTTTTTCTCTTCTTGTCTCATTTTGACTTTGACATAGGGCCTTTCTAGATGTATAGCGCTGGCTATCCTTGAACTTGTTATGTAGACCAAACTGGTCTTGAGCTCACAGAGATATACTTGACTCTGTCTCTTAGTACTGGGAGTAAAAAAAAAAGAATACCCCCAACTTGGGCATTGATTCTTAACACAGATATTGACATTGTATTTTTATTAATATTTCATTATATAATTATGAATTGCTCACTAACTCTGCTCTACTTAGTGCTGAATATTAGAGCAACTGTAGGATATGACCAGAAATAATTAACTTGACTTTTGAAAGAAGAACCCAGAGTAGACTGGAATCCAATGGGACACAAATTTCTTTGCAAGACTCTTACATAGCAGACACTGTTTCTCCCTGCAACTTCCCTCCTCATTAACCTTCAAGAATAATGAAAAATAAGAGACTCTCCCTAGTACTTGGTCCCTCTGGACACATTCATAAGAAGCTCATAATGGCTTTAGGCAATTAACAACCAGATAAAACACATTTTGGAGTTCCTCCACTCAAAGTCAGCACTGTCAATGCCATTGTAGAAGAAATGAAGATTGTAGTTCAGAAGGGACATGAGGTCATAGAGATCTAGACCTTTATCTCAGCAGTGAGATGCTGTCCTCATCCCCAATGCTGGCTGTCATGGTATTAGGAGCTGCAAACCAAGAGAAGGTTCCTGAGAAAGCAGGAAGCAAGTGAGCATTTATATTTCAGCTTTGAAGACAGAACAAAAAAGAAGGGAAATTTGGTAAGTGCTAAAATAGAAAGAATAGATTCCAGCTTAAAAACAGTTGTAGAAAAACTTCTGTGAATGTAGATGAAGAATTTGTGTGCTCTGAAAAGAACAACTGAAGAGAGCTATTTCTTAGGCTTATACACATAGCTAATGTTATATAGTAAAATCTTTGAGCCCGAGTTTGGTGATTGTAAATCATGTTAAGATATGATTTCAGATTTAATTAAAGTTTGTAGTAATTTGGCCATTAATAATATTTTCCTGGAAGTATTTTACATGCTGTTTGGTATGATTATTATAGCTGGTATAATAATGGTTTTATATTTATACTAAAGACTGTGATAGAACTACAAAAATCATCTAACTCTAGAGTGAGGCATGCTTTCAAGAATAAAAATGTAGCACAGCATTCATATCTGAGCCAGGAAATGGGACTGCCCTAAAGTCGGTGTTGATGACCATTGAGACTGTTCACATTCTTGAACTTGAAAATGATATTGAAAGGAAGGTGACTGTCATTGTGAAACTTGAACAGCACTCAGTTAGTACAAACTTCTTATGTCATTTCCTTTAGTTTGCTCTTATAGCAATGCTACTCTCATCGTTGTCATGTGTTTTCCAGATTTCTTTGTATATTTTGAAACTCAGAGCTTTATACCTGTGAAGCAAAGAAACAATCATTTGCCTAAATTTGTGGATCATAATAGCCTTTATAATTCAATGGTTCAGATCAAAGTGCTTTTATTATACAGATTCTGTTTTTTTCATATTTAGGATTGCTTAGAAATTTTGTTTCATCAGTAAATAGTTTGATCAGTTATAGGCTGAAATAAATACAAGTCTGGTACTGAAATTAGTAATACTTTTTTATTTATTTTGTGTATTTGTATGTCAATGTATCTGCATTCATGTGCCTGCCTAATTGAGTGTATGTATATGTGGTCAGTCACAATGTCAGTTGTTGGTCCACAGACCATTTTTACCTTTTTTATAGTTCATCTAATTATTTTACATCCTCATCTCCCCTTTCAGTCCTTCTCCCACATTTCCCCTTCCACCTTCCAATCCCCTCTTTTTCTATCTCCATCCTGGAAAAAGCGGGTCTACTCTGAATATCAATAAAACATGGCATATCAAGTTTCATTAAGACTTAGCACCTCTCCTTGTATTAAGGCTGTACAAGGTGATCTAGTATAAGGAGTAGTGTGCTAAAAAAACAAAACAAACAAGGAGTTGGAAAGAGCCCCTTCTCCCTGTTAGGAGTTCCACAAGAGGATCAAATTACAAAACTGTTCCATATATGCAATAGTGTCCTAGGTCAGTCCCTGGCAGACTTCCCGATTGTTAATTCAGTCTTTCTGAGCCCCTGTGAGCCCAGGTGAGGTGATTGTGAGAGCCTTCCCATGGTGTTCTTGACTGCTCTGGCTCCTATACTTCTTTCTCTTCGTTTACTATTGTTCTAATTATGAAAGACTCACCTTAGCCTGGAACTCTATGAGTTAGCTATGTTGACTGGTGAGTGAGTCCAGGAATCTTCTTATCCCTGGCTCCTCATTGCTTCGGTAAAAGTGTGTACCACCACAACTAGATATATTTATGTGAATTATGTAATTTGAATTAATTCCATATGCAACAAATGCAAGCATTTTACTGACTGAACTATCTCCTTAACTTAGTAATAAATTAAATTCTATAACATATTATTTTATTGCACATGGTTTGAGGGTCAACATAACATTGATTAATAATTCATTTGATTGATTATAATATTTTTGCCATGGGATGGCAAAATTATAACTGGTAAAAAATAAATATTGTCTATATATGTTGCACTTGTGAAGTCCAATTTTGACCAGGGCAGTTTCTATAGCATTTGGATTATGAATTAGCAGGACATCATTTTATAATGTCAGAAAATAAGATTCAGTGACAAACTATGAATCAATTTATGCAAGTACTAAGACTTTTAAGTGTTTCGTGTATAACACTTTTGAACTTTACCATATGCGACTTATCACATGAAGCCGTTATGAGTTCACATTGCTCAAGTCTGCCTGCTGTTCATAACTGTTATAAATTTTGACAACCATTGACTAAATAGCCATTATATATTTTTCTTAGCAATAAATGGAATACCATCTTTCACATGACATGTTTATGAAAATCACAGGTACCAAAAGAATAAGATGGCATTTTTTAATTTTAAATATTATGTTTTAGCATAATAAAGCCTTAAGTTGATCCTTATAACAAGGAATACATGATTTCAGCTCATGTTATAGATGTGACCACACTAAGGACTCTGCTACAGAAACTTAAATCCTGTAGAGAATTTATCAGTTATTGGAATCTGGCAGAATGACGCTAGGAAATAGGAATGATCTAGGGATCTTGGGATGAATATGGAATGCTGTATGATTCATCTGTTCAATTAATCATTTCTTTGTTCTCCACATTGAATATGATTTAAGGTCACTACTCTTAGTTTTCTAACATGGGGTGTATTTCACTTCTTTGCAGATGTCTTCAGGTTTGGCAAATCTTAGATTGAAATGTTTTCTTGTTAGATCATTATTTTCCTGTCTTGCAATATCTGGCATGATAGACTCATCAACATCACCATCACTTTGTGTGTCTTCAGCAACAGCATGTAACCAGGAACTCCAAAAGGGAGAGTAACAATGGTGCCAAGCATGCTGAATATTCAACTGCCTCCTGTAAGAGTCTATATATTCTAGTGAATGTCATTCTTTGTACCTGTTTCTCTATCTAATGGAAATCGGAATAACATAAGATATAAAATTCACCAGTATCTTACAAAAAAACTCAGGGATACCATTTTGTTATAACTTTAGCATCATCATTAATATTCTGAGATGCTTCTTGTTTTTCTCCATGATATGGGTCTGTGTTTCAATAACATCTATCTTAGAAAAATTCCAGTATTTTTTCAGACAACTCACTTTCTCCCAACTCACTTTCCCTTTCAGTGGTAATTGATTTTTTTTAATATTTCTCGTAGTTACCATGTAAATGCCAGTGTGTGAAGGGGAGCAACTATTAGCCTTAACATTCATTTTTTTTTAGCTTTTCACTTTTTATTTCTTATTGATAACAATCTTGTTTATATATGGCCTGGAGGGATGGCTCAGCCGTTGGGGGCTAAGCTCACAACCAAAAAATTGTATATACTTACAACGTACAGTGGAATGGAATCACAGAGGTGTCCATTTGGCAGTGACTAAATTGGTCCATATAGCAAGTCTCTCACCCCACACTCTTACTATTTCTTCAGGAAGACATCTCAAGTTTATTCAGTTAGAGATTTTTGAGTTACAAACTATTGACTCTGCTTAAAACATATTCCTCCCAACTGAAAATGTAAACAAACACTAACTTCCAAATTAACATTATTTAATTTGATGTTTGAACCTTCCGATCCATAAGTTTTATGCTAGATAATACATATTTTATTGATTAGGCATAGAGAAATGTCAACGTTGCTCTGGCATAAATTTTTCATTATTTATATTAAAATTGCAGATTATATATGTACTCAGGATAGATACACTTCCTGGTGCAGATGGTGATGGAAGTCTATTTTTTTCTGATTGAAGTTGTTATCAAAGTTTATCCTGGAAATGTAAAATTTAGTGTTCTCTCTATTTGCAGTGACTTGTCGTTGATTTCCTACGGTAACACTGCTCTCTTCTAAATGCTGAATATTCTAAGAAAGATACTTACATATTCTCTTCATATGTGTGTTTGTTTTCAAAGACTGAACATTCTTCTGAAAGTTATAATGGTTGCCAAAACATGTCATTTGAGGTAGGATCTCACTGTGTTGTACACATTTACTGTCTTTTCTTCATCTCTAGTAATTCTTCCATACCATCACCCCAGAAGACAAAGTACTAAATTCACTATTTTTTGAGAGAAGGAAGTGTATTTGCAATTTAAAGGAAAATTCAGTAAATATCAAAATGCACTCAAAGAATTTGGCAATGGGAATAATATTCTTTTCACAAAGTATAGTTGGAATTCTGGGAAATATATCTCTTCTTTCTCACTATCTAGGTCTTTACTATAATGAACATAGACAGAAGCCTGTAGATTTGATCCTCTCCCATCTGTTCACTGCCAACTGCTTGATCATTCTTTCTAAAGGGGTGCCCCACACAATGGTAGCTTTTGGGATTAAACTGTTCTTCAATGAGTTTGTGTGTGAACTGTTTTTATATATTCAGAAACTTGGCAGAATCATGTCCATGGGAACTACCTGCTTCTTGAGTATCTATCAGGCCATCACAATCAGTCCCAAGAACTCCTTTTGGAAGAATCTTGAATTCAGTTCATCAAACTACATTGCCATCTCTATTTCCCTTGGCTGGGTCCTATACACCACTATAAATTTCATTTTCCCTGTGCGTGTGCATATCAAATTGAGTCACAAAAATACAACAGAGAAAAAACATTTTGCATTTTGCTTCACTTGGGGTCATGATGAAATTGCAGAATCACTGTACACAGCATTGTTTGTTTTCCCTGAATTCTTGCTTTCTGTTCTCATCATCTGGTCCAGCGGCTCCATGATTCTCATTCTTTACAGACACAAGCAGAACACGCAACACATCCGGAGCACTCAAGTTTCCCGAAGAACCTCCCCTGAGTTTAGAGCCACCCAGAGCATCCTCATTCTGGTGTCCTCTTATGTAGTTTTTTATACCCTCTCTTCCATATTACAAGGTTTCATTGCAGTTTTATATAGACCCAGTTGGTGGTTGGTAAACATCACAGCCATTGTTTCTGTGTGTTTTCCCACTTTGGGTCCTTTTGTTATAAGTCGTGACTTCATTGTACTCAAATTCTGCTTACTTTGTATAACTAATATTAAAAAAAGAGTAATTTGTTTATAGCTGTACAGATTTTATCATTTTTGCCCCTTATTGACTTGTTTATTCACTCATTTCCGTAAATGTCAACATGAATGTAATGAGAGAACCCTGTTACCTCTCTAAGGTAAAGCCTCAGAAGTTCTTGGACTGTTTCCTTGCTTAAACTGCTCTTATGATCACAACAGTGCTGAATGGGGAAAGATGCTGCTGTATTTCTTTTGTAGTCATTCCTAAGTATAACTGAATGAGTTTTGTTGTTCTGCTCTTCAAAGTCTATTTCCATAGTATGGTTGAAAAAGTAATCTAGGCACAGGATAAGTTGCAAACTGAGTGGTGGCGGTTGTTATGAAATAACTTTTCTTCCATTTTTAAGTAAATTGATTCTCCTCTCATACAATTCATACCAACTACAGTTTCCCCTCCCTCCCTTCCTCCAAGCTACCTCCACATACCCTCTCCTTTTATATTTCTTCTCCTCAGTTTCATCTTTAGAAAACAGTAGGTAGCTAAGAGATACAATCATACAGGAAAGACTAAGATACAGTAGGCCAAGCTAAAAACTCTTATATTTAATCTAGAGAAGCTAACATAAAGAATAGCTTTTTGTGACTTCTCATGTCTATGTCTTATACACAGATTTAGGTTTGCATTGTCCTTTTTTGTAAAGCTAATCTTTGGAAGACAGAAAGTTTTAGTCTATGGAGTAGATTACCAAAAAGTTTTAAAACAAAATGAAATAAAGTTAACAACTTTATCCCAGACGAAGCATTTAACAATTTTCCTAAGTTTTGTCTGTATAAAACTATCTGTTCTTAGTAATATTATGTTTGAAAAATACAAATGATTGTGTACATATGGCTCACTCAATCCTGTTGGCATTAGGATTGGGAAATAAAATGTATCATTTGGCATTGGAATGTTCATACTATCCTCTGTTTTCCAAGTAGTCAAATCTTTATTTATACTCTAGGAATCTTAACTTTTTTATTCAGATCTCTTGAAGGGTTTTAGGTTAATCTCAACCTATCAAATACTCTGAAATCTGTTATATGACTACTACTAAGTGCATTGGATTTTAACATATCTCTTTCCTATGTCTAGGATCAGCATTGGCAGAAATTTCCTTGATGCAATAATTTCCTATAACTTACATGTTAAGGTATTCATAGTATGTTTAGAAAAATTACCAAATGATTTTCCACATCAGTGTTCCAACTCTCTAGATAAGAGTGTTCTGCACTGGGATAGACAAAATTGGTTTTACCAAGACAACTACATCTGCTACAGAATTAAATTTCCTGTGAATTAGAGAGTAGTAAATAACAAATTTTAGCAATCAATAAGAGTTTATCTGGTGGGAGTACAAACTGGTACAACTACTTTGGATATCAGTTAGGTGATATCTTGATGGAGGAAGGTCATTGGTTAATTAAATAAAGAAGCTGCTTGCCCTGATAGGTTAAAACAGGAGGGAGGAGTAAACAGAGCAGAATGCT
>NW_004949270.1:201221-209875 GCF_000317375.1 Microtus ochrogaster | reverse complement strand
CAATAGAAATCAATAAATCTCTCAAAGAAACCCAAATAAAACAACTAAAAACAATCAACCAGGTGAAGCAAATAGTTCAAACAGTTCAAGACTTGAAGACTGAAGTAAAGGCAATAAAGAAAGCACAACATGAGTGAATTCTGGATGTAGAAAATCCAAGTAAACAAATGGGTACTTCAGAAGTAAGCATGACCAACAGTATACAAGAGATGAAAGAGAATCTCAGGTATTGAAGACACTATAAAAGAAATAGATTCATTGGTCAAATAAAACAGTAAATCCAACATATTTTTAACATGAAACATCCAGAAAATTTGGGACACCATGTAACATAAAAATGATAGGGATAGAAGAAAGAAGAGAATCCCCAATTCAAAGGCACAGAAAATAGATTCAACAAAATCATAGAAGAAAACTTTCCCAACCTAAAGAAAGATATCTCTATGAAGGTACAAGATGTTTACAGGACACCAAAGAGACTGGACCAAAAAAAAATCCTCTCACCATATAATTATCAAAGTACAAAACATAAAAAATAAAGAAAGAATATTAAAAGCTGCAAAGGAAAAATGTCAAGAAACATATAAAGGCAGACTTATCAGAATTACACCTGACTTCTCAATGGAAACCATGAAAGCCAGAAGGTCCTAGATAAATAAGAGACCACAGATGCAAGCCCAGATTACTATACCCAGCAAAACTTTAAATCACCATTGATGGAGAAAACAAGATATTCCACAACAAAACCAGATTTAAACAATATCTATTCACAAACAGAAAGTACTAAAAGGAAAACTCCAGACCAAGGAAGCTAACTAACTGCACCCACAAAAACACAGACGACAGTTAACCTCACATCAGCAAACCCCCAAAAAAGGAAACACACAAATCCTACCACAGAAAAATAACAGGAATTAACAATCACTGGTAATTAATATTCCTTATTATCAATATACTCAATTGTTGTAAGAATTCCTACAACCTGTAGCCTTTAAGTTAGCCACTCATGTGGGCATGGCATCTTATACAAATTATGCCAATGTAAAACACACATCCAGGCTTTTTTCCAGCTGCAGGAATTTGTTGCAGCTCTCCATTCCAGCAGAAAATTGTGACTTATAAGTCTACCCCTAAATAAATAACTTTCTCAGTTTTGAGCTAGTGTAGTATTTCTTTTAAGTGTCCTTCTTCATCTGGTGCCAATTAAGACATTCCTTTTTATTTAAACAGAAAATAGGAGGTGATGTGGGAGTCCCCTCTGTATGCTGTGATTACCACTAATGAGTAAAATAACTTCTTTGGACCTACAGCAAGGCAGAACTTAGGTAGGCAGAGAAAGCTAGGCTGAATGCTGGAAGAAAGAAGGGTAGAATCAGAGAAAAGCCATGGAGCCACAGGAGACAGACAAGATGAAACTTGAAACAGGTCATGCTGGTAGGCCATGACCTCATGATAATGTACAGATTACTAGAAACGGGTTAAATTAAGATGTACTAGTTAGCCAATAAGAAGTTAGAGCTAATGAGCCAAGCAGTGTTTTAATTAATACAGTTTCTAAGAAAAGGTGGGCCTGGAGAGGTTGTTTAATGGTTAAGTTTGCTGACTAATCTGATAAGGACTCAGTTTATAATTCTAGCAACCCCAGTTTCAAAAACCTGAAGATTTCTTCTAGTATTTGAGGGAACTACACTGCAGTCAATGTACATGATAAATATCCCCAGGCAAAACATTGAGACTCAAAAATAATTTTGTAAAGAAAAGTTTTATGACAGTGCAGTTATAGGGCATGCCTTTAATCCCAGCACTCAGGAGGCAGGTGGTCCTCTGAGTTCCATGCCAACCTGGTCTACAAAGTGAGTTCCAGGATAGTCAGGACTGTTTCAACCTGGTTTACAAAGTGCTATTACAGCCAGGAATGTTAACCAGTGAAACCTAGACTGCTACACAGAGAAATCTTGTACCAATAAAACAAAAAACTATGAGAAAACAATTCCATAGCTCAGACTGTGTGGAAGGCAACTAGTATTCATCAGTGATATGATAGAATCAGTGATTTGGTTCGATAGCATCTCCAAGATTTATAGTTTTGAATGACCTTAAATTTGGGCTATTCCTCTGAGGAAAATCAATTTTAAATGAAGAAATACCTTTAAATTTCTGAGTATTTATATTACGTGCTAAATACTTTTAAATTTTAGGGATGCAAACATAATAGGTGTTTCAGATACATTTCTATGTAATAAAGTAAGATACATAAAGCAATCAATGGAAAAAAACAAATTATTTCATCAGATTAGGATGGATTCAATTCAATCGCACTTGTGGTGACATTTTGTTTGTGATCTAACAAATAAAGCTTGCCTGAAGAACAGAATTTGGAGCTAAGCCACTAGTTAGCCATAAAGACCAGGGAGGATGGCACAAACCTTTAATCCCAGCACTCAGGAGGCAGAAGAAAATGGATCTCTGTGAGGTCAAGGTCAACCTGGGCTACAAGAGATTGATTTATGTAAATGGAAATTTCACTTTCGTTTCCTGAGGTGCCCATACCTGAATAACCATACAGAAACTATATTAATCACAACATTTGAATCCAAAAAAAATGGATTGTGAATGTTTGTCTTTGTTTAATGTATTGGCTACAAGTTATTATTGGTAATGTTCAGGGGAAAAAATAAACAAAGGAGATTAGATTCAAGGTTCTTGTATTGAAAGAAAAAAGGGGGAGGAAATAGATACAATAGGATAAAAGTGTGGATTATTGAATCTACTCTAACTGAAAGCTGAAACAAACCTTTCTTTCCAACTTGCTTCTGATCATGGTATTTTTTTCACAGTGATGGAAACCTAACTGGATCACATAGCAAGCGCTTTACCAACAAGCTGGCTTGGTTTCTGAGAACATTGTTTCAAGTTCACTGCCTACTTGAATGATTGAAAACAAGATTGTCATGGGGTACAAGGAGCAGCAATCAAAATTCTGCCTAAGCACTTGTCAGCAAAGGGGGCTTCGGGTCTGTATTTTGTTCCACCCGGCAGATTCACTTAGAATGGTTTGTGCACCTTCGTATATTTCATTTCACCCATACAGAAGCATAGATGCTTTATTTGTTCACTTTACAGATATTAAAATTGATTGATCTCCTGTGGGAAAAAAGAAAAAAGGGAAGATATAGATAGGATCTTGTTTTGAAAAGAGAAAAAGGCTGGGTGATGGTGGCAAAGGCCTTAATCCCAGTACTTTAATCCCAGTACTTGGGAGGCCTTTCCAGAGCTTGGTAAGAGAGATTGGCCAGGATTTCAAGACTGACTTGAGGTTTTAGAATGCAGCCATTGGTGCCCTTCAGGAGGCTAATGAAGCTTACCTGGTGGGGTTGTTTGAAGATACCAAATCGTGTGCCATCCATGCCAAGAGAGTCACTATCATGCCCAAACACATTCAGTTGGCTCAGCAGATACGGGGGGGGGGCATTTAAATTAAGGCAGTTTTTATGGCACTTTGTAGTAAATAATGAGGCTGCGCTAATAGACCTAACAGTTTATAATTAATATAAGCCTCATGTGTTTCTTTTTGACTGAATGGTTGCAGGACCCAGTGGGACAGAAATTTCGATCTACAAATTCAATCTCAGAGCCAGGAGGTATTAGCTCACACCTTTAATCCCAGTATTTGGGAGTCACACACCTTTAATCCCAGCATTAAGGAGGTGGAGTCAGGATGGGATAAGGTGGGGCAGAGAGAGGGTATTTAAAACGAACTCATTGCATTCAGGGTGAGAATTTGTGGAACTGTGTTCTTCCCCACTTCGGTCTGCGAATTCAGAAGGTAAAGGGTCTCTCTAGTGGCTAACTTCTTTACTTCTCTGATGTTTCAGCATTTACTCCAATATCTGACTCTGGTTTTTTATCATTAATACTAATTAAAACTCTTATTATACACACATGGTTTCATTGTATTGAGTCACTGCAAGTATTTGGTTTGTGGAGCAGTTTAAAGTCTGGTGTTTGAGCACCCGTCTCAGCCTGAGTCACTCAGTAGCCAAGGAGTCCTGGCTTTCACAGTGGTCTTTCCTGCAACCATGAGAGACAGTAGGAAATTTTCCTGTTCAAAATTTGAAGCTTGGTAAATTCCTACAGGAACAAATAAAAATGCCAAAGAATTTTCAGCAGACAACTTAGGAGTGGAGCAAACTCTGGTTAGCAGTCTCTAGCTTTGTTAACACAAAGACTAATTTAAATTTTTTCTAAAAGTTTATAAGAAAAAAGTTTATTTCCTCTAGCAAGAACAAACCCTCAAAACCTCTTGAAATAACGTCAGTCACTAAGGGACAAGTGCTCAAATATCAGAGCCTATTGTGTACAGACTATCAAAACCAAAAAAAAAAAAATGCAGATTCCAAACTCAAAACTTTTTCTATATTGCTTTTGTTTTAACATAGGCATCTAGCTGAAAAAAATTGTAAGTCCAGTCTAATAAGCTGGGGACTCTGTACATATGGAATTTCTTCGAAACCAAATAAAATATGGTTAGCTTTTCAGAGTCTCATATGGTAATATCTGAGGGTCCATGGTTAAGCTGTCTGCATCTCAGGTTCTCAAGCAGTGCTGAAGCTAGTGCACAAACTTGTCTTTTTTAACTCCTTATCTCTCACTCACATTAGTGCCATGTAGGAAACATAGTCAGTCTTCGTAGAGGGATGAGTAACACAACTAGTGAATGAAGCTAGTTGGATGTTTCCCACTGACAGAATTTCATGATTTGTTTTCTAACCTCTAGAGAGAAAGAAGCAGAATCCCTAGAAGGGTCCAGCACTGATGGATCCCAACACACTCTCAATTGAAGAAGGCAAGAAGATCTTAAGGCAGCTTGGGATCCCTCAGGTAGATGTGAGTATCTGCGACATTGGGTAAAGAAAAGGTACATGGAGTGAGGTGGAGAGGAATGTATGATCCACTTGAAGCAACTGCATATCTTATGGCCTGGGGATTATTGATACTAAGTATTTATAAATTGTTTTCTTGGGAACACAGCACTTGATACATAAGCTACAAATTTAGGGGATAAAAGAGGCAAGACACCTGCAACAGTGCTCAGTTCCTCAAGGGAACATTTCCACTCCCTCAAAACTCACTTTTTACTCTCCCTTATCAAGTGAAATTTACTTTCAAAGTTCCAGTCATCTGTGGTGAAAGGGATTTCAGACTGATGGTCCTGAAGATAGAAGGAACAGGGAATCTGTTTATCTCTTCCATGAAAGGCTGATTCCCTACCATGTAATACTAAGTAACTTTCTCTGTTGGTCCTCAGATTGATATGATGACAGAAAAATGGGAAGTTGTTGCCTCTGTGGAGGTTTTGTTTAAATACCCTCTGCTACCTGGAGAGGACCCAACAGCCCGCTGTGTCTCTAATAAAAAGAGTCAGCCTGCAGCATACCAACCAAATTCACCTCCACAAAAACAAGGAGACCAAGGAGAAAGGTAGGAACTGACTTGATTTGGGTATATCTGTGGGCAATATTTTTTACCTTATATGACTTATTGATGATTGATTTTATTTTCTTACGTCGTAGATTAAACTAGGGCATTTTTGTATTAGGAAATACTCTAAGCTTGAGCAACATCCTGACACAGGCCAAAATTATCTTTACTTAATTTTGAGACTGTTACTAAATTTATCTATCTCTACAGTCAAGAAAGGCCTCAGCCTTGAAATTATGTTGTTGCAGTCTCTAATAGATGGGATTACAGGTCTGTACCATCTGGCATATCTTCATTTGTGCACTGATTTGTGAATTAAATGGCATGAACTTTCATGGCCCATTAGCTTGCATCGTCATCTCAGCTTGGTATGCCAGGAGTGGGCTTGTGAACAAGTCATTATTAAAATAGGTAATGGCCAGGCGATGGTGGCGCACGCCTTTAATCCCAGTACTCGGGAGACAGAGGCAGCCGGATCTCTGTGAGTTCGAGACCAGCCTGGTCTACAGAGCTAGTTTCAGGACAGGCTCCAAAGCCACAGAGAAACCCTGTCTCGAAAAACCGAAAATAAAATAAAATAAAATAAAATAAAATAAAATAAAATAAAATAAAATAAAATAGGTATATGAACATGAGTTACTGATTGGGAAGTGTAGCTGGATTTATTGGGTAAACATCATAAGTTTACAATTCCTGGTGAGAATCTATTGTTGATTTTGTACATAAAAACCAAACAGAAGATAATTTTCGGGAAATATGCTGAAAATGTTAAAATTTTGTTATATTTTTATTTATTTGAGAAATAATCTTAGCAATATCTATTTAGAAGGTGAAATGGTGGTATATAGCTTTAACCCTAGTTTATAGGAATCAGAAGGAGATGGATTTAGGTCCTTCTTGGCTGCAACCTAAATTAGAGGTGAGTTGGACCTAAATGCAACCTAGCCTAAAAATTAACAGGGTCTAGAGAAATGATTAAGTGGTTAAAAGCACAGGCAGCTCTTGTAGAGTGCCTGGGTTTGCTTTACTGACACTCATAGGGTCTCACAAGCACTTGTAATTCCTCTTCCAGGGGAATCAGACACCCACTTCTGGTCTCTTTAGGCAATAGGCAAAAACATGTTGCAAAATCACAGGGGCAGTCAATACACTTAAAATTAAATTAAAAAATAAACTCTTAAAACTAAAAGTAAAAAATAAATTAGAAAGAATATAAAGCAGGAAATAAATAAAAGTATTAAGTTGCTGAGGAAATCTTGGAAATTTTCAGAAGCTAGGGTTCTTTTATTCAATCCTACATATCTCATTTCAGTCTTGATAAGCCAGGTGGTGTTTCCTCAGAAAGCTACCAGTTCTCTAGGCATGAGGTCCAGGGAGAAGGTAAAAGCATGGAACATAAGCTCTGAGTTTTCCACTGATATGTGACTCTGGTCAGCAAATCTTTCTCTCCTCTGCCTCCTTAGGTAGGGACAGAAAATGCCTGTCAGCAAAACTTCTTTTTTTCTTACTAGGAAATGCAATAATCAATTAATGACAAACGTTGTCAAGAAGCCAAATGTCGTGAAGCAGATGGCAAGTAATTGCATACAACCTCCTTCTCAGAGACCCACTGGTAACAAGACACAGAAGAAAAAATGTTTTAAAGCAATGAGTCCAAGAAATCCCCCAAAAGAAGAAGAAGAAACAAAGGTCAGGATACCCGAAACTTCTGAGAACTGGGATTCTATGTGTACTCTAGGAAGTGGATTTAACCATGGGGACTGGGTTTCTGTAACTCAAGTTCTTTTATACAAGACCATCTAATCTGAGTAATCCTCTGTCAAATTACCAGCTTACTGAGAGGATCTGAGGAGCCCCCTTGTACACATGCACTGGTACAAGCAGCCTGGTATTTGCCCAATTTGCCATTTTCAGTTTATTGAATCACATATATTTGGGTATCCACTCATTGCAAAGTTAGCTTGGAATTTAGCACATACATGCTAAGCAATGTGTGTTGCTTAGGTACCACCTAGAATTTACTGGCATATTCCTGGGCTGCATTCTACCACAAAACCATTCCCTCATTGGAGGATTTTATCTATGTGATCTACACTTGAGCTGTATCTGCAGCCTTCATTATACTTTTTTACTTTTAGACCACATGTCAACAGTTTTCCAAAGGTTATTTGGAACTATCTGTATAGACAAGGTTTTTTTTTTTTTGAATTCGTGTTCCTCCTCCTATATCATCCTGAGTTTTGTGTTCAAAGTTTTGAGTCACACTACTTTATGCACTGTAATCCTTTAGACACAAATTCCTTTATCTCTGTAGTGCTCTGTAAAGTGAGCCAGGTGAATGACTGTAGAATCCTGTGTTTCTTGGCAGATAATGGACTATGACTCTAGAGTTTATCCTACAAGATAGGTTGAGTCTCACCTAAAAATAATTCTGTGGGACTTTGATACTTATGTGGGATTGGAACTTACTCTGTGTTCATTCCAATATCCACACAGGTAAAATGCAAGAATTGTGGAGCCTTTGGACACAAAGCAAGGAGCAGGCTGTGTCCCATGAAATGTTGGCAAGAAGCCCTCCCTGTCCAACCTCTGGGCTCAAACAAAGGGAAGGAGAATCTGAAAACAAGTAATGCCCAGTTGTTCCAGACTCCAGGAATGTTTAAAATGACTGAGAGAGAGAAGAAAGAAGAACAAAGGTAAGCATGGGGTGATCCAGAATTATCCATGAACACGGGAACTTGAGTACATTGTATGCAGCCATCTCAGGACACAGCCAAAAAAAAGCCTGAATTTTCAACATACAACAATGTACTCAACTCATTTATGGTTAAGAATCACCAAAGAAGAGGGAGAGGGAGAACTGGGGATGCTATCCACATAGACAGAACAGCAACAGAGTCAAATGAATTCATGCAGTGTTAGGCTGGGGTCTTGATCAGTGACTAGTGTACTTGTCTACCATGTATACTTTTCTGGGTTCTATCCCCACAACCATATCAACACGTTGGTGAAAGCTTAGAAAAACAGCAGAGAGGAGGTGGATAACAGTGGATGAGAAGCTCATGGTCTTCCTCAGTTGTCTTATTATTTAGAGACTAGCCTGAATTACAGGATACCCTGTTTGAATTTAATATAAAGACACATGCAATACTAATGCCTCTGTGTGTGTGTGT
>NW_004949270.1:187949-201121 GCF_000317375.1 Microtus ochrogaster | reverse complement strand
TGTGTGTGTGTGTGTGTGTGTGTGTGTGTGTGTGTGTGTGTGTGTGTGTGTGTGTGTGTGTAAGGTTTCAGGTTGGTGTCAGATTCTGAGGTAAAACATGATCCTAGATCACATCAGAAAATATCACTGTGGCTTCAATGCCTCCTCACCCCATACAAAGGCTGGAATTAAAATTTCAAGATAGTGATTGATTTTATTATTTTGAACACAGAGGTCCTACTAATCCCAACACTTAATATAATGTGCTCTACAGGCAAGAGGTGGTTTCAAAGAAAACTGTGTCACAGAGATTTCCCAGAAGCTCTCTAAAGAAGAGTTGCTCAGAAGAACCAAAGGAATCTTGTTTCCTTGTGAGGGTAAGTCTCCCTTGCTTTCCAGTTGTATAGTGACTCCCATGTATGCTGCTCTGTTGGATTCCTGTTGTGGGTATTATAGGAAAACCTAGGCAAGCTTATTGCACTTCTATATAAGCTTCTGTTTCCTGTTCTTCTCATTTACTTCAGTATTTATTTTATTTTCTTCTTCCCTTTAGTTTCCTTCCCCTCGGTTATTTCTCTTTCATTTCCTTTAATCTTCTTATACCCTCTGATTTTTATGTTCCCTTCTTTTTCCTTATCTTTATCCTTTCTGTTACCATTATCAGCTCCCTATTCTTCTTCACTTACCCTTAATTCTTCCATCTTTCCATTCTTTTTTTGCTTTTTGGAAACAGGGACTTATTTAGCCTATACTCTTCGGCTAAGGTTGGCTTTCATTTAAGATTCTTCTAGCCTAGTCTCCCACATAGGGAGATTGCAGGTCTATAAAGCCATTCCTTGTGGTGAGAGCTGCAGGCCCTGCCACCCAGCTCCTGGCCACCTGGCTAGCTTATACCCCGAAATAATAACACACAAACTGTATTCATTTAAACACTGCCTGGCCCATTATATCTAGCCTCTTCTTTGCTAATTCTCACATCTTGATTAACCCTTTCTATTAATGTGTGTAGCACCACGAAGTGGTGACTTACCAGGAAGATTCTAGCCTACGCCTACCTTGGGTCGGAGCTTCATCGCATCTGCCTTGGAGAGGAGCTGCATGGTGTCTGCCTAACTTCCCTTCCAGCATTCTGTTCTGTTTATTCCACCAACTTATGTTCTAACCTACCAGGCCAAGAAGTTTCTTTATTAATTAACCAATGGAATCAACAGATTGATATATGACACTCCCACATCAATTCCTAGTGTGTTTTTATTTGTTTTCCAGAAGGCATGTAACTCAGTATTGTCTGGAAATTGATATCATCCTCCTTTGCTCTTACATATTCTTAGATCACAGGTTTGAAACACCATATATGGCTTTAATTTTTAGATTCATTTCATTTACTATGCATGAGTGTTTTGCCTGTAGCTATATATGTATGTGTGCATATACCTAGTGTCAGAGGTCAGAACAACATATTGTATTTCAAAGAAAAAAAAACCTGAAGTTACAGACCCGTGTGAGTCACTTGATGGATCCAGGGAACTAATTAATGCAATAAGTGTTCTTATCCACTTCTCTATATCCTGAGTCCCAGGTTGATATTGTGTTTTCACCAGTCTTCTGTTCCAGAAATATTGTGGGCATTTAAAAGGCTTTTTTTATTTTTATCCCTGTGGATTATAAATCAGTGCCCTAACTCTTTTTGTTTGTATAGCCAAGGTTTAGCTAGGTTTAGGAAGAATGTTTGTTTTTTATTCATTGTTCTTTCCTATCCATTCATCCTGACCTGCTTGTTACATTTAGTTCTGTATTGTCCTTAGGACAGTGTATTGAATATTACTATTACATGTTCCCTTATATAACCTGTATCCTAAATAAATATCTCCCCCGTCAATTCTCTCCCTGGTCCTCATATTACTTCGTTGTGTAACTTACTTATGTACTCCACATAATTTCTATGTGGATAAGTTGAATTAGCCAGCTCTTTACATAGGTGGGTAACTTTGACTTCAAGGTAGGTAATCTTCATTTTTTTTCTCCACAGAAACCTACCAGACCAATGCTTAACATAACCAAGAAGAAAACTTCACTGGGTCCTGTCTCCACGGGTCCCATGCCAGTCAAGACACCTGATATGAGAGCAACCCCCTCCTCGTATTCTTATAACAAAGCACCAGAACTGAGAACTTATAGATCAGTAGAATCACATGACATGGGCTTCTCAGACACTCAAAAGCCCAATTTGAGGAACTTCCAGGATTCTGATCCTAGCTCCAAGAAAATAACCCCTGGGTCTGTTGTTTCCTTGAAGTGTGCTCTTCCACCTGACACAAAAACACCTCTTTTGATCCACGACACTAAAGTCCAGACAGATATGAAGCATCCTCCTATAAAATCACAGCCCAGTGTACAATCTATGAGACCAAAGAGTGGCCAGGAGCCCAAAGGCAGCATCCAGCATCCAAGAAAGAAACCTCGAATCAGCTCTAGTCTGAATCCCACACTGACATCTCGAGTACCTGAGTGGGAAACTGCACAGGTTTCTCAAGTTTCTCTCACAACAAATGGATGTCATATCCAACAATCACCAAAGATAAACCCAAACAAACAAGCATTGAAGGCCAGTGTCCACAGACAGACTCTGCACTGCGCTTCTTATTCAAGTCCTACCAAAGACACAACTGTCTCCCAATACACACATTCAGGCAAACACAAAATACCTATTAGCTTGAAAACAGACAAAGAACAGCCAGGCTTTGGGACCAAATTGTTCCTCATGTCTAAATCTCCTACAAAGACTGAATCTGTTTCTCAGAGCAACCTTAATTTAAAGGACTCTTTTATCCTTGGCTCTAATGCCACAAGGAGTGTCCTGTATGAGGACCTCCTAATCTCATCCTCCTCAGAAGACAGTGATGAGTAGCATCACATCTTCTTTAAGACATAAGATTTAGCTGTAAGCTGAAGTGACAGTAGAACTGAGCAGAAGAGGTGAAAGCAATTATGTTCTGAAACTGGAGCAGCCCCAAATAATATTGGGAGAAAGACACTGAGTACTTATATATGCATATATTTGAGATGAAGACAATATTGACCTGATCAAGACACTGATTTGAAGTCGCCAAAACCAAGCAAGTGTGGAACTTCACTTCCATCCTCCAAGACCCTGTAGATTCTCTGGCTATGATGTTCTTTAAAAACCTTTCCACTGAACCCTTCCGTCTGTAAGCATAAATCTTCCAGCCAAAATCTGCAGTCTTGTTCAACAATTAAGTCTCTACCTACTTATTCCTTATGAGGAATGCTGTTTATGTGTGCTGTTGGGAGCACATTCTTCTCCTTCAGCCAATATCAGCCCACTTGGGTGTGGTCTCTTATAGTTTAAAAAGCAAAAGGAACCATGCATCTATTCTCTTATTTCTGGATCCTTTTTCAGCTGCTAGACTCTGTTCCTGTTTGCGCTCAGAGGACTATTGATTGGGACAGTTTATTTAAGTTTTTCCCCTTAAATAAACAACCCTTTTATGATCCTAACTCTGAACTGGTGTGGGATTGTTTTATGGCATCAATTGGCACCCAGAATTTGGTTTTAGAATCCCCCGGCTCTGCTGCTCACTGCCAAATTGGAGTGTGCCCAGCTTGGCATGAGCCCTCCCTCAGCAAACAGTGGCCTGTGTGTGGAGCCAGCAGTTCAATATAGAATCTCACACTGTGGTCTTTCTTGCTACGGATCAGCTGCAATTCTTTATATTTTCTCTTTACAAACCTAGGTTTGACTTCAAGTCCCCATACACCCCATACATATTGTTTTCCTCCTGCCAGGACACACCGCAGACATTTGGGTAAGATGTGAGCTTCGCTGGTCTGAGCCGCCTATTCTGCTTCTTTATAACTATTTGTTTGCACTTGCCTATTCCATTGCTCTAGAGACATCCACAGAGCACACAGTCTGCAATTTATCTTTCAGCATTTTCCTCTAAACTCAGATTTCAGACAGGCCACAGGTAAATTCATATGCACTGCTATGCCCCTCTGGGTTAGCTTTGTAAGTGGCCCATGACATGTACTGGTAGGTTACAGTTATTGCACCTAATCCAGCTAATTAAACCACAGGTAAGATTTAATATCCTAATTATAGATAAAAAGTTGCTAATTTAAAAGGACAATTATGTCAGACAATCTAACCACCCAAGGTTTCAATAGCCTCTTTACTTACACCATGTGCGAGTTTTTACAAGACTTATATGATGTCCCTTCTACATCACTATTTTTGTTTCCAGGGATTAGTCTTTTACTCAATGGTTGTTTTTTTGTAAAAATATGGTTTAACAATGAGGCTAAGAATGAAGCATTTTAGAAATGGTACAGTCTTTTCAGACTGAAACCACACTTCTCAGGAAAGAGGTTAAAAATCTGAAGAAGGATACAACCAATTTAAATAAGAAAACTCGGTCAACTGAGATGCTTTTTGGAAATGGTACAGACTGATAGTAATTTATTTAAAGGAATATTTGGCACTGTGGAGAAGAAAACAGTCTATTTGGCACATAAAACTTAATCAATGACAGTGGGTACTGAAACATTATTTGAGAGAATTTGCACTGTTAAGTATTAATAGGACTCTGTCAAAGGGGTAGGACAGATTGACTGATAGAATCCCTCTCCAGAAAGGAAATTTGCATGCTATAGAGATTATGTCCAAGGATGAGACATTATCTCTACTGGATAGACTTCATACCTTGGAATCCTCAATGAGAGCATTAGAGCAGAACACTGGACAGTAGATACAGATGTTATAAAAGGCAGTGGTAAACAGATTTGAAAAGATTGAGGCAATTATTGAATTTGATGTCCAGGAACAAAAGATAAAAAAGGCAAAATTTAACCTCATTGGTACAAACAAATCTCCAGGAAAGCTTCCCTAGAGGTCTGCCTCTCTTTCCAGTAGTAACATCAGAAAAAGTATTTGGCTCCAAGTACCCTAAGGTTGTCAAGGAATGTAAATGAGAGCCCATAGGTATGACTGATCTAAAAGAAATTAAACATGCAATTGTAGCTTAAGGACTACATTCATCCTTTGTTAGGAAAATGGTCAAAATGTGGGCTTTCAGTAGCAAAGCCACACCTCAAGATTGGGCTCAGTTAATGTCAGCAGTCTTAGAAAGTGGACTGCAATTGATTGGAGGTGCCTTTTAAAAGAGGAAGCAAGACTTTTAGAGCAACAAGGAAAAAAAAAGGAGTTGGGATTTCCCTAGATCAAATTCTAGGTGAAAGGCTTTACTCTTATACTCAAGATCAAGCTCTCTTTGATGACCACACCTTGCCCTATATACCACAGCAGCTTTAAAGGCTTGGGACAGGATTCAGGAACTAAGAAATAGAATTGAATCATACTTAGGGTTAAACAGTATCAGAGAGAACCTAATTATTTTGTTTCACAGAAGATGAGAATTTATTAATTCCTTTCAGGCTAATGTGGTTTAATGGATCAAGAATTCCTCCCTCCACCAAAAAGTTACTGCAAACACCCACAAAAATTACTCCACCCAACAAAGAGCAAAAGCAGTTTTGAGAGAACTTTACGCAAATTCTCAAATATTGCTTATAAACATTTGCTTACATTTAAATAGGGATATGCTATAGAGATTTACATTGGTATGGATCTAGGTTTATTACAAATTTAAGACCAACTTTGTTATATGTATATTTCTGCTCTTGATTAGGGTATTGTGTTTGTGTAGCTCATTTAAAAATCTAATTAAAAATACAGGCTAATAGATAGTAATCTATAATAGTCAAACTTATCATTGTCTTAGTTAGGTTTTCTAGATATATAAAAAATATATTTCTATTAAATAGGTATTCTTCAGATATTTTAAAGACTGAAGAATATGGTATTTAAAACATTTTAAAAACTTGGGACTTTTTATGGAAATGAGACACATCTGCACCTGGAATTACCAGTTCACTTCAAGAGGATGATGGACATTGAAGAGGCTCCTCATGGAGTTTATTAGCCATTTGGGCAAAAAACTGCTCTTGCCTAAACTGCTTGACTGAACTTACAGGACCCACAGAAAAATGACTGCTAATGTTATCTAAAGAAGGTAAGACAGTTCTTTGGGTTTCTTGCTTCATGAAAGAGTCTGCCAGACATTCTGCAGGACACAGAAAATAGTGACTGACAAACTGCTAATATAGGTGGAACAGTCTTTAAATTTTCCTACTTCATGAAAAAGTCTGCTAAATACTAGGGGACAATAGGCTAAAGACAGGTGCCCACAACATTACAACAAAACTTTGGGTGACTATCCAGGAAGTGAGATATCTCTGTCAATTGTAGAACTTTGGAAGTTGCTTACAGTGCAATTCTTGTTTACTTAGGTAATATTATATTTAAAGACTTCTAGAGCCTTTAAAGCAGCTAAGGAATAGTTATAATTATAGTTTTCATTAGTTATGATAAAATATAAAGTAGATATAAATATTGTAACTGTAATTCTTGCAGCAGAAATCTGTCATGCTTTGTTCAAACTGGAATGCCACAGCATTTCTGTATCACAAACAACATGAGA
Source organism: Microtus ochrogaster (assembly GCF_000317375.1). NCBI lineage: Eukaryota > Metazoa > Chordata > Mammalia > Rodentia > Cricetidae > Microtus > Microtus ochrogaster. The sequence goes on along the minus strand of NW_004949270.1, from coordinate 194,582 downwards.
GACACAATTAGGAATCTGGTTTTGCCTTCATTTATATCTTCTAGAATCCTTTTTCTTACATTTTCTCAGGGCTTACATGGAAATTCATGACCCATGTTGGGCACCAAATGTAGACAGAGTCTATTCTGCATCCTTCCCAGTCACAGCTTCTTATAAAATAATTGCTCAAATGCTTGATATTAATTATAACTTTTGATCAATGATTCATGCTTATTTCTAGCTAGTCTTACATTTAATTTAACCCATTTCTATTAATCTGTGTATCACCACTTGGTCCATGACTTTCCAGAAATGTTCTGGCATCTTACTCCTCTAGTGGCTACTGGCATGTCTCTAAACTCTGCCTTATTTCTCCTTGTATTCAATTTGTCTTTCCCATCTAGATATATTCTGTCCTGAAATAGGGCAACGAAGCTTTATCCATCAAGCAATAAAAGCAAAAATATTTGCAGCATACAGAAGAACATGCCATATCTCATTACTATTCTCAAAATAGTCTTAAATTGTTTGGGACTTAGTGACAAGCCAGAACCTGTTTTCCAAGATCTGAGCAAAAATTCTCTTAACTGATACTCAACATTAGATTAAAAAGAATTGCTAAAAAGGAACATAAAGCTCACCGTCACTAGATACATCATACTAACCCAGCCTTTTACCATGTCAGCTTTCTCATATAGTCTACCTAACTTACTTGTTCATCTTTATAAGCCATCTTTTGGGCTCTCATGTTACAAGATTATGCTTAGGTATTCCTTGTAAAATTACAGTGGACTGCAGATATCAGGTACCCAATAATTTCTACTGTGAAAGAAGAAAGTTTCTCTGATAACAGAAATAGCTCTCCATCTTCATCACCTGGACAACTGTTACAGTGGTCAGTGAAAGATGCTGGCATGATGTATAGGTATTGGAGACAGTTGAGCTTGGAGACATAAGGAATATACTTGATGGGACAATTCTACTCCTTTCCTTCTTAATATGGTATACCTATTCATTTTGTTGGTATATGCAATGGTAAAGGTGTCCTTGGAGGAATGTATTAGGAAGACTTTTTAAACCATTTTTCTCTGGCTGAGGAAAGGTACAATAAATTCCAGTGCATACAGAATCAATCTTATATTCATTTCAATCACCCCTATATGCTGTAGTATGAAAACTTTCAAGAGGTTCCTGATTATGTCAGTGTACAATGCCCAAATATGCTTCTTTAACAGTATACTTGCGGGGAATATCTTCTATGTTGGGTCTACTTCAAGAATATTTTCTATTGATTCAGTTGTAATTTGAAGCACATTTCAATGATCACATTTAAATGATGGTTCAGTATGTACCTAAAAAGACTTTTCATTATTTCTTCTCACAGAGAGTCTGTATTGAGCATTCTCCACCTTCTTTGATCCAGATCATAGAAAGATTGGTATGCATTTTTAAGGACAACCACTCAAACTTCTGCATCCTGTGGATAATGCAGGTAAACCTCTAGAAGGTAAGATGAGATTCAATGCAGAACCAGCTTTTTCTCTGAATCTCTGATGAGAGTTGTTCTGGAGATATAGCTCAGAAGGAGTGTTGGCCTGGGATCATAAACCTTGGGTTCTCTCTTCAATATTGCAGGAACTCAACATGCTGGAAAATGACTGTTACCAGAGAACTTAAGTGATTGGCTTGTGAATCAGAAACTCAAGGTCATTTTTGACTGTCTAGCAGGTTTAAAGACAGCCTGAGATATATAAAAATATTTATTCAAAACAATTTTTAAATTTTATGGGGAAGGAGAATAATGTTGCTGTTCAATCTCTGTCAGAAGGTGGTGTTTCAGAAAATAATACTTTATTCAACTGAATAGATAACAAAAAATCAATAATGGGAGGTGAGTCAGGCATTGCCACGCACATCCTTTATCCAAGTATCTGGAAAGTAGAGAATAACAGATCTCTGTAAAGTTTGAGGCTTGGCTGACCAAAATACAATGTTTCAGGACATCCAGAGCTAGGAGATGAGGCACTATTTCAAAAAGAGTATGGGATTTGTGAAAGAATGGCGACTCATAATTTTCATAACTAGAACCAGAACTTGTATTGTTCTTTCCTCTAGGCAAACAAAAAAATCAAAAAAACAAATAATTATCCATGTGTTTCTCTGTACCCTTTTAATTTCAGTGCTCCTGAGGAAGGGACAGACTGATCTCTGGGGATTCATGGCCAGATTTACCTACAAAGTGACTTCCAGACCAGTCATATCTACATAGACTAAACCTGCATTTGTAAATATTTGGGGGCTAGAAAGACAGCTCAGGTGTTTAGAACACAGGCTACTCTTTCATTTAATATTGTAGAAAACAAAGTAACATGAAACTTTATATCAGGGGGATCCAAACCCTGTAGCATCTAAACTTCATGTCTATAAACATTTCTCAACACAAAGACACATACACATATAGTTTAAAAAAACAAATATTATAAAAAGTGAGATAAATGAATTTATCACAACATAAGTTTAATTACGATGTATGTAATTTATACTTACATTTAGTTAAAATAAAGATAATTTTAAGCAATATTTTATTCATGCACAACCTATAGGGACCATCTTGTGATTAAAGGCCTACAAATTCTTTTCATTGATAAAATATTTTAAAGGTGTATTCATTTTATGTATTATGAATGTTTTGCCTGTGTGTGTATGAATGTGTATGTCTGTACACCTCCTGTATGTCTTCTCCTTGCTGAGGTCAAAAAAGGATGATGGATTTCCATGGTCTAAAATGAGACAAAGTTATGATTCATTATTTTGTCTCCCAGCCATCTGGTAGAGTGTTCAGTGTTCTTAACTGTGTGGCCAATTCTCCAGGCTTTCATTTATAATATTTTTTATATTCTCCTATTTTCTGAGGAGATACATATATAATAGAGGTAAGTAATTCTACACTAAGCCACCACACTGGCCAATTCAAAATTTCCTCAAAATTTACTCAGCAATTAGTTCAAGTATTTGTTCATGTTTTAGGAGACAAGAATTTATGCTGTAGTGCAAGCTGCCCTGAGATTCTTGGAGCAGGCAGGTCAGTTTAAATACATGGGTTTGTTCATGCCTACCTCAGACTAATGGTTGCTAGAATACAGGCATGAACCTGTAACAGGTTGTTTGTGCTTTTATACATACAGAATGCGTGTGAATCCAAAGGCAGCCTCCAAGTCACACTATGGGCCAAGATGGCTTCCAACAAGTATTGCTCTTAACATCTTATGTATAATGAAGGCTGGCTCATAAACCAGGTGTAAAATATTTTCTTTGAATACTGCATACAGGTGTATGTGTGTGCACGTGCATGCATATACATGTTCATGTGCATGTGAGATCCTGAGCTCCATTTCATAACTGCAGATGACCTGATTATAGACTTAGCGATGTCAACAACACCAACTTTCAGTAGGTCAGGAAATATACTATCGACTTCTAAGGTTTTTCCTGTACTGGCATTTTATTTGTATTTTAATAAATAAAGCTTCGCTGAAGATCAGAGAGTAAAACATCCCCATTGATCAGCCTTACAGACCAGACAGTGGTAGCACACACTTTTAATCCCAATAGCCACACTAGCTGCCACAGAAACCAGACAGTGCATGCTTTTAATCACAGTGCATGTCTCTAATCCCAGAACTAGAAAGACTATTAAATGGGAGGAGACAGCTCTGAGATATCATCTCATTCTGAGATTCTTGGAGAAAAGATTGCCATTTTTGGACTGAGGAAGAGGCAAAAGCCAGTGGCTGGCTATTTCACTGTTCTGACTTTCAGGTTGAACCCCAATTCCTCTTTCTGAGTTTTTATTAATCATGCCTTATTTGGCACCCAGTGTGGGACACGACTTTATGAAAAAAATCCAAGCCACCATCCCAGGCCAGAGCTGGGATTGGAATTCCAGCTCTAGGAATTGGAACCCAAGCCTAGCCATCTGGGTTTAGGAGAAAAACTAGCACCTCCAGCTCCCATCCACCATGGCTTAGCTTCCATATAAAGATGAAAAATACACAGAGATCTAGATACCGTACGCTGTTGTGTTGTCTTTGAATTGTTTGACTACTGAGGATGGAACAACAGCTACTTAAAAAAAAATATTTGATTATAAATGCTACTTGATTAATCCAACCTATATATTTTGAAAATGCCTTGACTCCAAAATTTAAGTCAAAAGATTTGTTGCTTTAGAAAAGAAGTTTTGCTTCAACAGGTTAATGAGACTATGGATTTATTATTGGTTAAGAAAAATAAGGTTTGATCAGGTGTTGAGTCATTCTTGTTGGAGAAAAATAAGGTTTGATCTAGGAAGAGTCCATGAAAAATCTCTAATGAAACAGATGGCCCAGATGATTCAATGTTTGAGAGGACCTCTGTCACAGTTTCCTCTGAGTTCTACATCCAGAACTGTTTCATGACTGCCAGTTGAGATAATCCAGCCTCACAGAATACACTAGTCAGGACTTTGCCATAATGTTAAATTTTCTTTCCTCCCCCATGAGATTACCAGTGCCTCTAATCAGCAGTAAGTAACCTAGAAAACTACACCCACATTCCCCCCCAAAAAAATGGATTGTGAAAGTTTGTCTTTGTTTAATGTGTTGGCTACAAATTATTATTGGTAATGGTCAGAGAAAAACTAAGCAAAGAAGATTAGATTTAGGGATCCTGTTTTGAAAGAAAAAAGGAAGTAACATAGATACAATAGGATAAAAGTGTGGATTATTGAATCTACTCTGAAAATAAAAAAAGAAGATATAGATAGGATATTATTTCGAAAAGAGAAAAAACAGGTGGTGGTGGCACATGCCTATAATCCCAGCACTTAGGAGTCAGGGGCAGGCAGACCTCAGTGAGTTTGAGGTCATCCTGATTTACAGAGCAAGTTTCAAGATTGGCTCCATAGCTACTGAGAAACCCTGTCTTGAAAAAACAAGTCAAAAAAATAAGAAGAAAGGAAAAGAAAAATGGGATATAAATATGACAGGATTAAAGACTAGATTATTGGATCTTTTCTGAAAAAAAAAGGGAGGATATAGATATGAATTTGTCTTGAAATGAAAGAAGGGAGGTCATAAATATAAAAAAAGATTATTCAATCTACTCTGAAAAGTAAAGGGGTGGATATAAATATCATAAGATAAAAAGATAGGTTTATTGAATCTACTTTTAAAAAGTAACTATTAGTTTTAAATGTTTTACAGTGGATTGGATTTTTGTATAATATATACAGGTTTTATATATTGATACAAAATTGAGATTCATTTTGTTAAAACTTACTGTACATACATTTCTATTATTCTATTTTTTCTAATATTCATGGTATTGTCCTTATATAATTCAGTTAACAATATAATACAAATTTCTAGTTTTTGAAAATTAGTATTACCAACTGTTTAGGATAATAAGATAATATAAGTTTGTGAGCTTTTTATTTTTGCTGTCTTTGTTTATATCCAGTTTTAATCAATGGTGGTCTTATAGAATTAAGAAAGTCATCTCAATTTTCTTGTATTTGTTGAGACTTTTTTGTGACTGAGAGTATGCTCAATTTTGAGGAAAATTTCAAATGATGCAGAAAGGTATATTCCTTTTTGTTGGGTGAAGTGTTCTGTAAATATCTTTTGGATCCATTTGATATATAATGCCCTTTAGCTAAATGTACCTCTGTTTAGCATTTATCTGGGTGATCTGTTTTTGACAGAGGCTGCTTGTTTGTTTCCCAACTACTTAGACAAGTCAGACATGAATATTCACACAGAAACTGTATTAATTACAGCACTGCTTAGCTTATTAGCTTAGGCTTCTTATTAACTAACTCATACATCTTAAATTAATACATTTCTATTATTCTATATTTTACCACAAGGCTTGTGGTTTACCAACAAGATTCCTGGGCATCTGTCTCCTTCAGTAACTACATGGCATTTCCCTAACTCTGCCTATTTTCTGCCAGCATTCAGTTTGGCTTTCCCACCTAGCTCTATTCTGCCCTGTCATAGGCCAAAGCAGCTTTATTCGTTAACCAATAAAAGCAACATGTATACAGAAGGACTTCCCACACCAATCTGTCCTTTGGTGAAGTTGGGGTATCAAAGTCTTTCACAATCATTGTGTGAGAGTCAATATTTGATTTCAATTGCCAAGTGTTTCTTTCACAATCTTGGATTACCTTGTGTTTTGGGTATGTGTATTGAGAATTGAAATGTCATCTGGTAAATTTTTCTCTTGATGAGTATGTAATGTACTTTATAATCTCCTTTACTACTTAAGGTTTAAGCTTATTTTGCTAGATATTAAAATGACTATACCAGCTTTCTCCTTAGGTCGATTTTTGGAATATCTGTCCCTAACCCTCTACCCTAAAGGTAATGTCTATCTATGTTGTTGAGATATATTTCTCGAATTTAGTCAAAAGTGGCTCCTACCTTCTACTTTGCATCTTTTATTGGGAAATTGAGATCATTGATATTGATAGATATCAGTGACTAATAATTGTTGATTCCTTTCATTTTTTGTTGGTACTGGTAGATATGGTATTGGTTGTGTGTGTGTGTGTGTGTGTGTGTGTGTGTGTGTGTGTGTGTGTGTGTGTTCTTCACTTCTTTGATTTTG
>NW_004949270.1:186972-187849 GCF_000317375.1 Microtus ochrogaster | reverse complement strand
TTCACTTCTTTGATTTTGCTTGTGTGTGATTATTTGTTTTCTGTGTTTTCATGTGTGCAATTAAATGTCATAGATTGGAGTTTTTCTTCTAGCACTTTCTATAGGGTTGGATTTAACCACAGATAGCTTTTTTTGGCTGTTGAACACAGAGTTTCTCTGTGTAGCTCTGGATGATCAGATTATACCTGCTGAAGTTAAGGGCTGTGATAGAGCAACATGATGTTGGAAGGAGCTTAGAATGGAAGATCTGTGGGATCCACAGAATATAGAAGCAGTAGGACAAGGAAAGATGACATAGTTGCCCTGCTGCAGAGCTGGGGATGAGAATGAGATCTAGGATCTGGGGAAACAGATGGAGAATACAAAGTCAGCCTACCTGGTATTATTGCTGTTTATTTTAAGTGACAAAATCAACCTTATTGCCTTTTCCTGAGCATAAAAGAGATCATAGGTTAAACACTAAATTTGGAAAGTGAAGAAAATTCTGGACATATTGTTGAATGTCTTCAACTCTATATTCAAGGAGATCGAGTTGATATCAGAGTCTTGTAGATTTCTAGATGTTTGAGGCCAACATGCTCTGGAATATTGCTTTTATGCCAGCCAAGATTATACAGTAAAATTTTGTTCCCAGAATTTAAAAAATAAAAAGGAAAACCATACAACAATAACAATCAAAAATGAAATTAAAAAATTACAATGAGGGAAACCTGATCTCTCAGCGCCAGGAGAGCCAACATTAGGGTGAGTTTCTGACCCCACGGCGCCAGCCCGGGACAGGGAACTTAGAAGTTCCTCAACCCCCTATCCTTCTTGGGCTCTCTGCAGGGCCTCTACTCCCTGCATACTGCCTCTTTCTTCCTATCCCACCCAGCTT